>NC_052477.1:30281299-30316589 GCF_009730915.1 Dioscorea cayenensis subsp. rotundata
ATCTCAAACAACAAAAATTTAAAATAATTTATAATAACTTAAAAATTTTATGACATATCAAAATAATTTTAAAAAAAGGATAAAAAGCTACATTTTTTTAATTTATTTATCTATCAAATTAAATTATTAAGACACCTTTTTAAGTCTAGATCAAAATGTATATATCAGTAGTATTCTTATTTTTTTAAATTGAGTTATCATCAACTTATTTATTTATTATAATTAGGGTTGGCTCTAGATTTTTACTTTTGAGTCGCATGATAGGGGTTATTATTGTCTTGTCATCATTTGTTATTGAAAAAGTTACTGAATCAAAATAATATGGTGTGAACCATATTATTCAAAGATATTTTTTTTTTACTAATATATTTTTTTATAAATTGATTTACATAATTTAAAAACAATTTTTTGTAATTTTATTTTTATTTTATAAATTGAAAACAAAAATAATCTAATATATAGTAATGAATAAAAAGTCTGACTTATTTAAGAGAATTTAAGAGTGTGTATATGTAGAGATTTAGTCTTTCATGAGTAGAAAAGATGATTATAAAAATAATTATTTTTTTAAAAAATATTTATGAAAATTTATTGTTTGATACATTGATATTTTACTAATTGATTTGTATACTTTTTTAATTTATTATATGGTTTCTTAATTTTTTTATAAATTAAATATATAAAAATATTTTGATCAATATCCTACATCTATCTATATATAATTCTTTCCGATAAATATTGGAAACAAATGTACATTTCAAGTGGTTGGGTTTTCTTCATCCAAAGTCCCAGAGATCATGGGTTCAAATCCCATAACCAACAAATACTTGGTATTAATAAAAAAAACAAACAAAAACATTAAACCGGGCTTGACCCGGCGGGTCAACCCGCGGGTCACGGGTTGGGAAAAACCCCAACCCGTAACCGGCCGTCTACGATCGGGCCGGTTGCGGGTCAATGAACTCGACCCGCGGGTCATTGAACCGGCGGGCCGGTTCCGGGCCGGGCCGGTTTTCGGGACGGCCCGTGCCCACCTCTAGTGTAGGCCTCTAAGTCTCCTTGGTCCAATATGGTCCCACCAAACGTGATTTGAACGTCTATGTCAGACCAGAGGGCATGGCCCAATTTATTTAGTTTTCACTTTTCAATACTATGATGAATTATTAATGGATTTAAAGAAAGAGAATGGCTCAATTTAATTATTGTTTTCAATATATATATATATATATATATACTAATTTTACGGTTTTATATGATTATATGAGCACATGTCATTATAGACTGATAATTTTTTATTTTTTTTTGGCTTCCGTTATTATCATTATTTTATTAATAAATTAGCTGATGTCTAAATTTATCAATTACTATTAACAAACTCTGAAAAATATATTTTTAATTTAAAATATTTGACATGAAAATTTCCATGACAGTCAAAACACCAAAAGCAAGCATTCACATTTTTTTTCCTCCAATTATTATCAAAGTAAAGTTGCATTCACATTTCATGGAGTTCTGAATCATATATAAAGGTCCTTTTCAAGAGGATTGCTTTTGGAGTTTCGTTAGAATATATTTGTCTTCAAAGGCTGCCATTCATTAAGTCTTCTTCAAAACAAACTAAAAGGCACGTATACAAAAAGAAAAAAGCTAGTGGGTTCAGTGTGCTAAAAATAAATAAATAAATAAATAATAATAATGATAATAATAATAAAATTATTGATCCAAAGAACCTTCAAAAAAGCCACCTTTCATAATCCTATTTAGTATTTAGAATGAGAAGATGCTGTATTTGACCACCAAGTCAAACAACATATATAATATTCATTTTATAGTTCTTCTTTTCATGAAGCAACATGTGTAGCAGCATCAGTCAATAAAGCCACTATCTTAGCAGTCTACAAGAAAATAAAATTCAAAGGAAAGGGACATTAACTGCTCGTTTTCCACATTATGTTGATTTTGGAAATGGATAAAATAATTATAAAGTTTCGCTGAGCTGAGCTTTCAATGAGAACAAAAACATTGCTTCAATGGAGTGGTATCAGCAGAGATTCAGTAACAGAACTTACAATGAGAGCAAAAACATTGCCTTGGTAATCCGAACATGATGAATTGCCAAGAGCCTAGCAAAAAACCAAAAAAAAATCTTCATCGCTTTTGCCACCAACTACCACTCCCATGACTTCATCACTTCTCTCCTTCTTCTCACTAGATTTTTTAATTTACTTATTTTTTAGTTTCTATATCAGTTTATTTTATTTAAAAATTTAATTTTATCATGCTTATTAAATGTATTTTTTCTTTATTAATTGCAGTTTTTATTTAAAAATGTGTGTTTATGTGTAATTATAAGGCTTCGTTTGGTTCAGTAGGAGAATGGTGAGAGGGAGCAAGGAGGGAAGGAGTATGGAGGGTTTGAAAATATTTTATGTTTGGTTCAATGGAGGAGTGTGGAAGGGTAATCTTTTTGTTAGAAGAAGAGGTGAGGAGGAGTGAGGAGAGATCTGATGTGTATTTTACTAATTTGTCATTTTATATAAAATTGATCATAATACTTTTTTATACATATCTAAAAGATTGTTTTGTACGAACTTTGTTAATATTAAAATTATGATTAATATTAGTAATAATATTATTTGTATAACTCAATTTTTTATATTTGTTTATCATTCTTATATTATTATTATTTAAAATTAATCTTCAATTGACACATTAAAAAAAAGATAAATAATAATAATAATTATTATTATTATTATGAAATTGGATTTTAAAAAGATATTATCATAATTTTTCAAATTGATAAAGGATACATTGGTTTTTTTATAAAGATTTAAATATTAAAATTTGTTTTAATAATCTCACCCCTCCAAAAGACTCCGATTTAGAGGGGTGGGATATGAGGGGTTTGGAGGGGTGAAACACCCCTCCAAACTCCTCCTCCTCCTCACTCCCCCAACCAAACAACTTTCACCCCTCCTAACTCCCCCTCACCCCTCCAAAGACCTCCAACCAAACAATGGGTAAAAGTTTTCATTTAAAATGTAACATTTTTGTTTAATATTTATTATTAGCGTTTAATAAAATATCTTAGTTTATTGTTTATTATTTTGTGTTTATGTTTAAAATCGCTGAGGGTATTTTTGACAAAAAAATATGTAATTTTTTTGTTTAATATTTGGTGTTTGTGTTTAATATCTTAGTTTATTGTTTATTATTCTGTGTTTCTGTTTAAAATCGTTGAGGGTATTTCTAGTACTCTACAATTCATTTTATTTTTTTTTAAAGAATTATATTTAATTTTTTTTATTTATTGTTATATTATACACATAATATTTTTTAAAATATTCTGAAATTTTTAAAATATTTTTTTAACTATAATACTTAATTTTATGATACTATCAATATCCTGTAAATTTCGGTTTATAATAGGCTCACAATTTTAGGGCCCCAACGCATAATTAATTTTTAAAAATTATATTTAAAATTTTCATTTATTATTATATATTATTATCTTATCCGTCTAATATTACTTTATCATCTTTATAGATTACAAGTAATTAAACAAAGAATTAAAAAATCTCAAATTTCTAGATTTTTTGGTCAAATATTGATTTTATTGAAATTAAGAATAATGACTTATATGTTTTATTTTTATTATATAATTTATTATTCAATAAATAAATTTTTTTTAAAAATTATCACGCTTAGGCCCTATTTTCACAGACCTGCCAGGTATACAAGAGCTAGTCCTACCACTTGAATGTCTTTTCGCAAAGCACAAAGCCATAAATAACTCCAAGTTTCCAACATTATCCCAAATCTATATCAAGGAAAAACAGATTTGGTTCTGCTTTTCTTTGTTTGGAGTCACCTGTTTTCATACAAACATATGCATACATATATATATATATATATACAATATTAATTATAGAAAATTTAAAATTGATTAGAATTATAAAAATAATAAATATATTAAGAGTAGAAGAGTGATTGATTGTTTGATGATAATACATGAGGAATCATGATCCTGATCAGAAGGGGGTTATGAACATATTCCGATGTACCATAAGATACACATCGTAACTCAGAATAAATGAATGTTTTTTTTTGTGTGGAAGAAAGATGTACTTAATCACAAAATTGTGAATGCCATATACTTCCTCCGTTCAATTTTAGTTGTCACATTTAACCGATTAAAAAAAATTAATTAAAATTAGTTAATTATCTATATTTTATAAAAAAAAAATTATTATTTTTTAAAACTACCCTTATTTAAAACCCCACTAGTAGAGTATATAATTTAATGCTTAGTTGATTGTGATTGAATGAAAATTGTACAAGTACATTAAATTAAAAGATAAATTTAGAAAAAAATTATTTAATATTGAATAAAGTTTATAATGTAACAAATAAAAAGGAACAAAGATAAACTCCAAAATGTGATAATTAAAAAATGGAAGGAATATAAATTAATGTTACGGCAGAGATATGACTTTAGTTTTTATCAACAGACAAAAAAAACTTGATAAAAAAAATCAAAGAAATGATAAATATAATTTTTTTTGTTAATTATTAAAAATTAAAAATAAAAAATTTGATCAAATAAAAAAATTTAAAAAGATTTTTATAGAAATAAATATAAATGGGATAGTGAACAAAAGATAAATTAAAAAAAATCAAAAAAGGAATAAAAAACAGAGTAGATAAGTATTTAAAACATCTATAATTATCCTATTTCAAATAAAAAAATAGATAATTAAAAATAGAAAAGTATTAAAAATAATGAAATTCAAAAATTGAAAAAAAAAAAACAATTCCAAAATTTTGACGTGACAAATAAAAAAAATAATAAAAAGTACTAGAAGAAGGAAAAGGTTCATGAAAGACAACTAATTAATTGACTATAGCTCTTGTCCTATAATAGTACAGTCTTTGTTAACACACATGCACATTGGCATATATACATGGATGGATATTTGCACATACAACATATATGTAGTATTTTAAGTAATAATGAAGCAGAGGTTAGAACATAGATAATGAATTGCATCATTATGTATATTTGAGTTAAAGATGTATTGACAAATTAATATATGTATGAGGCATGTAAATACACAAGTTTTTAATCACAACTTTACATGACTAAATTACCTAAATATGAATATGTCAAAAAAAAAAGAAGATAAATAGTAAATATGAAAATTGTTATATTCACATATTATCATACATAAACAGGAAATTCATATTCCGAATATAATAATAGAATACACCGGATAAAAAGACACATAAAAACACCACTAGAATATTTACAAAAAAAAGAATTGAAAAAAAAATTGAATCTTTCTCCTTTCAAGTGATATTAAATGTGGGTTTACATGCACGTCAAAACATCAAATCTCCTCCATATTTAATAGGGTTTAAATGCACGTCAGAGTGAAAAATAATAATAATAAAAGGACGGCACTCATCACATCAAGACATTTTCTACAGGGGAGAACTTACATGAAGTGCTTTATGTGCATTTCATGTAATGCCCAATTATATACTGACACATGTCCATGAATAGCTTCACTTGCCTTTTTTTTTTTTCCTCCCGTGAACTTAAGCTAACCCTCGTTAACTTTGAAAAAAAAAACATGAATAGATGTGGGACCCATTGACAAAAAGGTGTAATATTGGTTTAACCAACATTATTCGATGTTCAAGATAACAGAAAAAAGAACTCAATGAAAAAATAATTAAAAAAAAATATAAATAAACTTCCATTATCACTAATTAGCAACAACAAAACATTATCTATATGAAGACTACTGCAAACAAAACTCAAGCAGAAGAACAAGGGACAATATCTGCAGATGTAGTACAAACTTGATCATGAGCATCTCCATAACCTTCTTCATCTTCCTCATCCTTCGTCCAATGTGGTCCCACCAAACGTGGTTTGAACGTCTATGTCAGACCAGAGGGCATGGCCCATTTTATTTAGTTTTCAATACTATGATGAATTATTAATGGGATTTAAAGAAAGAGAATGGGTCAATTTAATTATTGTTTTCAATATATATATACACTAATTTTACGGTTTTATATGATTTATATGAGCACATGTCATTATAGACTAACAATTTTTTTTTTTTTTTAGCTTCCATTATTATCATTATTATCATTATTTTATTAATAAATTAGCTGGTGTCTAAATTTATCAATTACTGTTAACAAATTCGGAAAAATATTTTTAAAATTTAAAATATTTGACATGAAAATTTCCATGACAATCAAAACACCAAAAGCAAGCATTCACAATTTTTTTTTTTTACAATTATTATCAAAGTAAAGTTGCATTCACATTTCATGGAGCTCTCAATCATATATAAAGGTCCTTTTCAAGAGGATTGCTTTTGGAGTTTGGTTAGAATATATTTGTCTCCAAAGGATGCCATTCATTAAGTCTTCTTCAAAAACAAACTAAAAAAGCACGTATACAAAAAAAGAAAAAAAGCTAGTGGGTTCAGTGTGCTAAAAAAATAAATAAATAAATAAATAAATAATAAAATTATTGATCCAAAGAACCTTCAAAAAAGCCACCTTTCATAGTCCTATTTAGAATGAGAAGATGCTCTATTTGACCACCAAGTCAAACAAACTATAATATTCATTTTTATAGTTATTTTCATGAAGCAACATGTGCAACAGCATCAGTCAATAAAGCCACTATCTTAGCAGCCTACAAGAAAATAAAGTTCAAAGGAAAGGGACATTAACTGCTCGTTTTCCACGTTATGTTGATTTTGGAAATGGATAAAATAATTATTAAGTTTCGCTGAGATTTCAATGAGAACAAAAAAACATTGCTTCAATGGAGTGGTATCAGCAGAGATTCAGTAACAGAACTTACTAGAGATGGGCATGGGCCGGTTAACCGGCCCGGCGGGCCTGACCCACCGGGTTGTGATTCACCGGCCCACCAACCCGGATCCGGCCCGGCTAGGTATAGAACCCGGCCGGGCCGGGATTGGCCCTGTCGGACCCAGCGGGTTCGGGTCCGGAAGCCGGGCCCGGAACCGGCCCGGGCTTCCATGTTGACCCGACGGGCCGGCCCACTCAATAAAAATTAAAAAAATTACAAAAATTTAGAAAAATAAAAAATTTCAAAAAAGTTGGGCCCGGCGGGCCGGGCCGGGTTGCAACCGGGTCTGGCCCGGCGGGCCAACCCGTGACTTCGGGCCCGTCTCTCATGACGGGCCGGTTACAGGTTGTTGGCCCGGCCCTCCGGGTCAGTGACCCGGCGGCCAGTTCCGGGCCGGGCGCGGGCCGGGTTGCTGGACGGCCCGTGCCCATTCCTAGAACTTACAATGAGATCAACCAATGAGAGCAAAAACATTGCCTCGGTAATCCGATCATGATGACTTTTTAAAATAAAAGTAAATAAATCGTAAATTTATTAAAAAAAGAGAAAGGAGCAGAAAATATTGAGTACTAAATAAAAAAAGCAGAACCAAAATAAAAAAACAACACCGAACAAAAATAAATTGCCCAAAAAGCCAAAAGATCATCGAGTTTCTGCCAACAACTACCACTCCCATGACTTCATCACTTCATGACTTCTCTTATTTTTGCTCACTTGATTCTTTATTTGGGGGAGTGCTGGTGGGGCCTACCTCTCGATTCATTTTTGTTTTAAATATGTACGTATGAGCGATGTAAATACACATCTAAGTATTTAACTAATCACCTTTTTTACATGTAAATGATCTTCAACTGATAGAATAAAGAAAAAAAATCAGTAGGCCTCAATTAATTTTTAAATTATATTTAAACTTTTAATTTATTATTATATGATCACATAATTATAATGTTAAAAGTTTTAAGTCTTAAGTCTTTATCAAACTATAAAACTTTAATTTATAACAATATCACAAAAGCAATAAATTTGACATTATAATATGGCCCCATAATTTTCTAGTACCCACAATTTATTTTTTTAAATAATTATATTTAAATTTTTTACTTACTGTTATATTACACACATAATATTTTTAAAAATATTCTAAAATTTTTTAAATATTCTTTTTAACTATAATACTTAATTTTATGATACTATCAATATCCTATAAATTTCGGTATATAATAGGCTCCACAATTTTAAGGCCCCAACCCATAATTCATTTTTTAAATTATATTTAAAATTTTCATTTATTATATATTATTATCCAATCCGTATAATATTATTTCATTATTATATATTACAAGTAATTAAATAAAGGATCAAAAAATCTCAAATTTCTAGATTATTTGGGATAAATATTTGATTTTATTGAAATTATTAATAATGGCTTATATTTTTTTATTTTAATTATATAATTTATTATTTAATAAATAAAATTTTTAAAAATTATCATGCTTATGGTCCTATTTTCACAGACCCGCCAGGCTTGCGAGGGCTTGCGAGGGCTAGTCTTATTATATGTGTTTCTTGCCCATAAACATCTCAATAAAATCAAATATCCTGTACATTTTTGAAAATTCGATTTATTTATGTATATGCTCCTCTGCTTCTTATACACCATTAAAACATATTATAAATTATATAAATATAAGTTTCACTATTGATATATATATATATATATATAATATGAAAACAACCTTTTATTGTAATAAACATAAATTTTATTTAAATTCTTAAACTATTTATGACAATGTTAATATTTATTTAGATGTAATGAATAAAATAAATTTAATATTTATGGGTATACATATAAATATTAATTTAATGACCATTATAATTTTTTAGAAATATATGCATACAAAAGTTTTTTTTTTTTTTTGTTATTTGATATGTAACAATATATTTCAATGTTGCATTTAGGGTTGAGAAGTATAAACACAAACAAATCTATTTTTTCATGATATAACGATAAAATTTCTATGAAAAATCAATATGTAAATATATAAGATACATGACAATTGTCTAATATAGTATGTTATGAAATTGAAGAAAATAAAAATCATACAATATAGTATGTTATTAATGTAGGTGGATAATATAATAAAATACATCGACAATATAGAGTTGAAATGAACAAAATGATTATGTACATATAATTAAGGGTTTAATTTTTCTCTAAAGTAATAGTGGTTTGTGGCTTTTCTACATTTATTAAGAACAAATGAATGTATATCCATATTACACTAGCAAGAAAATAATAAATAAATGTTAGTAATATTCATCTTATAGTTATATATCTCAAAATTTTAGGTTTTTTTTTTTAATACGAGAACTCTAGCTTTGATGCCGGAGTTAGAATTTAGGGTTTTTTTAATAATAATAATTGTAATAAAAAAATGAAATAATAGAAATAATAATAGTAATAATAATTATTATTGTAATTATAATTTAATGCAAAAGGAATAATTTAATTATGGGGACACAAGAATGAATGAATAGAATTAAGCTTTTTATATCTGAGGACGGAACTAAGGGGGGCTAGCGAGGGCTTCACCCCTCGGCACCGACAAGGTTTTTATGTTTGGCCGGAAAACATTGAAGTTATGGAACCATGTAAACCAGCCCCCCCTTTAGCCATGCAGCCCCTCCAGCACCCCCTCATCCGCCTTGATAATCACTACATGAATACTAAAAGACAATGAGGAAGAACTTTTGTATTCAACTCGACCTCGAGAAAAACATTTGTATGAGTCGGGATAATTCATGGAAGATGAGATGTTCAAAGGAAAAGCAGACCAGCCAAGTTTGAAGCTTTTTATAATTTCTGAAATTTCGATGGCTGAAATGAAAGCCGGGTGCATTGAGAGCATGAGTTAATTGCATTACGGTTAAACCAAACCAACTAATGTTGCCTCGAACTAATGTGCATCCATTTGATTATCTCATCCTGGCCATTCATTGGAAAACTAATCTTGACTCTTGAGGTTGCCTCGAACTTAAACCAATCATCTTGATGAAATTAATCTCAGCCGTTCATTCATTCCCTCTCAAAAACTAACCAACATTCAAACATTTGAAAGGTCAATTTTACCCTTTAATCAAAAATCTATTTCGGGGTTTCAAAAATATTCAAAATTCCAGCTTTGCTGCTTCTTCAACCTAACTGCTTCTACACTACACTGCATCCTCTCTACTTTTTCACCTGAGTATGTATATTTTTAGTATTTATTTTTTTAATTATTTGATTATATAATCAATGATCACTTCTTATTGAAAAATGAGAGAATGAATGTATTAAATTTATGGGTGAAATAAATATAACATGAATGATAAACTTCATTTTTTTATAAATATGCCTACAATGTGTTTGATTAAATGCCTTGATGAGTTAAAATGTTGAAAAATATCAAATATCAAATATTAATATGTATCATAATGTATATATGTATAAGTAAATAATGTTTAGTATTAAATCTATATAGTAAAATGCATAACAAAATAGGTTTCAAACTTTCAATAAAACTAGTTATACCAAAGGTTTCATAATCATAAATATTCATTAACACATAATAAAATTGGATTCAATGATGTAACATATGATGCATCCTGAAGACTTTTCGGTGACTGAACATATGATGCTTGAGGATCAACTTACTACTTTTATTTATGATGTGCGACATGATGAAGATTTTGTAAATATCGGGGACTTGGGAGGTTTTGCTATAAAGATGATTGATACTGGCAAATGTACTATTTTTCCACTCGTTTATCGTCTTATTGAGTTGGCATTGGTTTTGCCAGTTGCGACAGCTAGTGTTGAGAGGGCATTTTCGGCGATGAATATTGTGAAAACTGACTTGCGCAACAAAATGGGAGGCAGTGGATGAGCGATAGCATGATTATCTATATTGAGAAAGAGGTTTTTTTGCAACTATTGACAATGAGGCAATTCTACGATGTTTTTCAAAAAAATGCAAACTCGTCGTATTCAGTTACCTCCTCTTAGCAGCATGCGTCGCACAGATGACAATTCTAGCTCTAGTGTGCATAGATAAATATTTTATGTTTTTTGTGATTAATTTAATTAAATGTCACAATATCGCACTATTTTGTATTGAATACAATTTATGTTGATTGAAAAAAATTTTTTAACATTTTGCCCTCAGCCCCCCCTATCAATAAATCCTGGTTCCGTCCATGTTTATATATGTATATATGTTGCTATTGTTAATTTTTCAACAATATTGATTTTATGATTGTTGTGAAGTTAAAAATTTTACATATGTTTAATTTGTTTATTTATTTAATTTATCAACGATGTTGTTGTTGTTGTTATTGTTAATTTTTTTTTTGTAAGTCACACAATCTCAAAATTTAATTATATATTTTAAAATCTTGAATTATTATAAACATCATTATTAATTTTAATTAATATAATTAAATATTTAAAAAATAACTAATTTGATAAATTTTTTGATTTATTTAATATATATATATTAAGTAAATAATTTTTTTAAGTTCTATTTATATTTATTGTGAGCTCATGAGCCCGGTCTCAAATATTTTGATATTACATGTGGCAATCCCCATGTCGACAATTAATTGTTGCTGTTTTTTTAATTATTTTTGTCATAGGTATATGTTAGCTAATTAATTCCTGGTATCTTAGTAGAAGATGTTTTTAGAAAACAAAAAAATTCCCATTTTGATGTGTGTTTATGAATTGGTCTTCCATGGTACTAATGATCGCTGGCGAGCTTTTGGTTTGGAAGTGGGAATTTTTGAATTGGAAGCTGGTACTGTACTGAATATACTCAACATTCAAAAAATAAATTATGTCATGCTTGTCTTTCTCTGTTTTCATGAGGATTTCTCTGATTGCTGGAATTACTATAGTGGCTAATGTATTTTAATTTGGTCTATAAGTTGGATAATTGGCAGATGGTTTTTATGATGTTTCAATTAAAGAAAAGCAAAAATAAATGGAGACACTGCCTCTACAAAAATAAGTCGATTAAGGACGAACCAGACACCATGACGAGTGGAACAAAGCAAACAGAAAAGACAAACCGCCACAAAAAAAAAGACAAAGCTCTGTACTGAACATTCAACAATACTGTATTGAAAAATTACATGAATGAGGAGAAATAAAAGTTGACATGAGAGGTGCACCTTGTTTTTGGTTGAAAAATGCTAGAATTTTTGAGTTCTTTTTATTTCATTTCCTCTATTTTTAATCAATCCAATCTTTTAACTGATTTTGGTTATATTTGAATCTAGCAAATTATGCATGCTTGCCAAAATAATTAATTTTTGATTCCACCCATTGAATGCATTATTGAACTATATATGTTTGCACAAAAAATTTATTCCTCCATTGAAATAGTACAATAATAACAATAATTAGGTGAATTGGTGATCAAGTGGTTTTTTAATTTTCGGAGTTTTGAAACAATATTGTATAAAGCACTTTATAATGAAACTTTTAACATATTCTGTTTTAGAATAGTTAACGTACAAACAAATAAATATAATTATTATTTTTAATTATTAATACATATTTAATATAAATATAAAAAATAAATATAAAGCAAAAGAAATTTAAATTTGTTTCTCCAAATACTGCAATAGCAAAATTATACATCTATTTTAATAACATGCATAAATAATAATAATAATAATAATAATAATAATAATAATAATTTCCGAACTTAGGCATATAATGATGCAACTTAATTGTTATTTCCTTGCTTTGACTCCTCGCATGCATCTATACAAACACAGAGTTATACATATTAGAAATTATTTATTAGTTAGAATGTATAATGAAATTTGTATATATAATATATATATTAACTAAAGCAACAACTCCTGTTATCCTATATATATATTAGAGGTTTGCTAATGATAAAGTGTTTGGACAGTAAACCTACATTTAAATGGTTCACACTCACCTTTTTATTATATATATATATATATAATTGTGGAAAATTAAAAAGCAAGATTGAGTGATTGATGATTATCACCTGATGATGGAAGTTGACCATCTGGGAATTTTACAATGCAGACACTCATGAGATTCGCAATGACAAACAATGCAACACCTAGAAGTCGTTCTTTAACCACGTCGTTGCCTTTTGTATGTATCACAGTCATCATCAATCCAACTGTTGCCGCTACAAAGCACGTTAGCGTACCCAGGAAGTGCACAAATGAGGGGAACTGATCAACAGCGAACTTGTTGATTATGTAAACTATTATGAAGGTTTCAATGGGCACAACTACCTCGCCTATTAATAATTCCAATGGATTCACGTCTTTTGGGATGTGAAAGAAAATGTTGATCGACACCACAATTGCCACCTGACACAACCACAAGAGAATGCCACATAATATGATGTGATCCTTCTTCATTGAGTATTTGGATTATATAACCCTTAAAGCCTTAGTTAGCTCCTTAACTTCACTCTTCACTTTTTGATTTTCATTTTTGATATATGTGATTACTTATATAGGTTTTACAAATACTAATTCTATGGAAATTATATCATCAGTAAATAGAAAAATGTAGATATGTATTTTAAAAAATCTATTATTATCCTATTTCAAATAAAAATAGATAATTAGTCTGCTATCAATTTCAATTTCAAAAATTTCACATGACAAATTTATAAAAGAAATAAAAAGTAATAGAAAAGGATCATAAAAATAACTTTAATTGAGTATTGCCCGTCATATATGGTGAGTGTCTTTGTTAACACATATGCACATGTACATATATGTATATATACATGGATGGATACAAGAACGCCGCTAAATATAGGCGACCAAGACATATGTCCTACAACCCATCATTTTTAATTATTATTTTTATATGCATGACCCAATTTATAATTTTAATGTAACAATATATATATAAACACATTTTCAAACATAAGATATGCATCATTAAAGATTTGCTCAATCTACTCCATGATTCGAGGAAACGTCAATGAAAATTAAACATAGAATTAGAGACTACATATGTGATAAGATTTATATAGCTCAATAAATATAGTTTATTTATTTTTAAATATATATATAGTTATTTAGTTCACATAGTTTTAATTATTTTAAATATAATTTGGACGATATATATTTTTTTTCCTGAGTTTATCTATCAACTTTTCAATTAAAAATATATTGCACATTTGTACATGCAGTGGCGAATGGCGAGTCTTATGCATGGCGAAGTTGGCTATGCCAATGCCCTTGGTTTTCTAAGACTTTAATTTGAGTTTTTTTATAAAAATATATAGATTTTTATATTTAAAACCCATACGGTGGACATAATATATCTTGATATTGTATGAGGATTAGATAAGAGCAAAAAAGGATATGTGATTGATAAATTTCTATATATTATCATATTTTATATGTTTAAAGTATATCGGATAATGACATATTAAAAATAGACCTAATTACTTTTTATAATATGGTTATATATAGATATATATATATATTAAATAGATTTTTTTTTAAAAAAATTCTTAATGATTTACTTATTGGTATATTTTGAATTTTAAAAAAATAAATAATTTATAAATAATGTCCACAAATATATAAATTGAAATATCACCGACTTGCAAAAATAATAATTAATATCTATTTCTTTTGAGAAAATCACACACAAAGTCATAAATCTAGAGTAACAAATTCATTAATACAAAATAATTAGAGTAACAAACTCATTATTATTACTATTATTATATTTTTAGTTTTATTTTTATTACAATTATTATTCTTAAAAGAAACCTTTATTCTAACCCAGGCATCGGAGTTAGAAAATTCCAAAAAAAAATCTGAATAAAACTCAGAAAAATTCCTTACTTAATATATATTAATTAAATCAATAAGTTATCAAATTTAAATATTATTTTAAATATTTAATTATATTAATTAAAATTAATAATGATGTTTATTATAATTTGAGATTTTAAAATATATAATTAAAATTTGAGATTCTAGTGGCTTACAACAACGACAACAAAATAATTTATATGTCCCGTATTGTCAAACAAAACTCTACCGGATAAAAAGACACAAAAACACCACCAAAATACTTTTGAACTACTGAATGATTTAAAAAATAAAATCAATAGCTGGAAAAGAAAGATTGGTGGAACACTACAAGTCTACGAAGAAGTAATTAAACTTGGATTAGGCCTGCAATAGTGACAGCACCGCCAAACTTGGCCAGAAGATCTCTTCATCAGTGTCTTGATCCCTATATACTTTTCTAGCTACTAGCTACTAGCTACTAGCTACTAGCTACTAACTATAGCTAGATACCTTTCTCCATCATGAATGTCTTTTGTATTTACTCTCTATTATGTAGATTTCTTGTGTTTTACGCCAGTCATACATTATAAATATTAAATAATTTTATTAATTTAAATTTAAAATTATAGTATTTAAAAAAATATAATACATATCTATTTAAAATTTTATCTTTTAGATGTAATACCCATTATATCAACATAATTTATGATTAACTCAATTAATTAAACACTGAATTTACATAATTAGCGCTTAAGTCTTTTAGTTATTAAGCATTGAATTAACAAATAATACAATTACAAACTAACTTTATAAAAATTCACATCTAAATCAATGATTAAAAATAAAAATTATTCAATAAATAATTTAATAAATAATGAAAATTTCCATAACAATTAACACAACAAATATCTCATTTTTTTCACAATAACTTTTATAACAAATAATAAAACAAATATCTAAAAATCATTAAATAATATTCTATATATAATAACGAGTTATTTACAATTATATTTTTTTAAAGATTGAAAAAATGGAACTAATTAATTATCAAAAATAAATATTTAATAATATAACAACGAAACAATTTCATTTCAATTTTTTTATTTAAATATTTAAATATTAATATCATTTATTAGTTATTAATTAATGTTGTTAAATATAATGGTTTATTTTTAATTATAATTTTTAAAATATTGACTATATGTAACTAATTAATTATCAACAATAAATATTTAATTTTATAATACTACAATTTCATTCTAATTTTTTAATTTAAATATTAATATTATTAATTAACTATAAATTAATGGTGTTAAATTTAATGAGTTATTTGTAATTATATTTTTCAAAAACATTGAAAAAATGGAACTAACTAATTATCAATAATAAATATTTAATTTTATAATACTACAAACTTGTTCTAATTTTTTTATTTAGATATTAATATCATTCATTAGCTACTAATTAATACTGCTAATGTAATACCCTGAACCTGTGGATAACTGTTGGAAAATATATTCAGGGTATTACTACAGTTGCAGTAAGATTTTTGTACAGAGTAATTTTGGTGAGAAACCCAAGTGAAAAGAACAAGGACTTAAATGTAAAAGTTTTTAAAAGATTTTGGGTTAAAGAATAAATGAAAAGGATTGATATAAAATGTTTCTGAAAACCAAGGACTGAAAGGTAAGATGGAGGGATCTTTTTGAAATATTGTGTTATAATCCAGGGACCATTGGATAATTTGAAAGGACCTTTTTGAGAATACTATTTCATAACTCAAGGACTATTGGGCGGTTTTTTTCAGGGACTGTTTTGTAAGAAGTTAAGTTTTGAGGGACTAAAAGTGAATTTCGGCTGAAGAGTTAATTGAGAAAAAAATCTAGAGACTTGTGTTGTTCATCTTCTTCTCCACCATTTCTGCTACAAGAATCCCGAGAGTTAAAAAATGAAGAAATGGGAGAAATTAGAGGTTTTTAAGGAGAAAGATTTGGAGATCGTAGGGAGTGAGTTACGGAGTGCTACTTGCTTTGGTAAGGGTCTTCTTTGGTGTTGTTTTTGTTTAATGTTTGTGTATGTTTAGATGTATGTATTTTTGGGTGATTTTTGGAGGAAATAATGAATTTGTTTTTGAGGAAATTACGATGGAGTTGATGAGAGTGTTGTTGGAAATTATTTTTGTGTTAAAAAACCTCAGTATTGCTGATGAAATTGCTTGGATTGGTGGAGATGTTTGCGGATTCTATCGTAGCATCACCGTAGCACCGAGATTAGGGGTTTGGTTTAGTTAATTAAATTGATGATGATGATGATTAAGGTGTTAATGATGATGGTTAGATTGAACTGGTTGGGTTTAACCAAATTGAAATTGGTTGAGTTGAATTGGTTTTTGTTGAGTTGGGTTTGATCAAATCAAGTTGAGATGGTTTGGGTTTGGTTCAATTGATTTGGGTTAGGATTTTTGGACTGAACCAAGTTGGTTCAATGGATTTTGTGTAAGAATTGAGTTGGTTCAAGGCTGGTTCAGTAAAAATTAAGTTTGGTTCAGATGCAATTAAGATTGGTTCGATTGATTCAGCAGTGTTTAGCCTAAACCCGAGTTTGTTTAAATACAATTGAAAAGCCAGCTTGGATTATGCAAGGTCGGATTTTAACCGATTGGAGTGAGTGGGCCAATAGAGAGTCTATTATTATTTTTTTTGTATTTTATTTTGAGTTTAAATGTAGTATTTATTTTGTTATATTATTCTGTTAGGTGTTGTTCAGGCTTAGGAGAGAGTTCCGGGCCTAGGAAGGAACCCAAGGACACCAGGTGAGTTGGTAGTGGCTATTATTTTAAATAATTGATTAATTATTATTATTTTGAAATAATTGTTTAATGGCTAGTATTTTGGAAATAAATGTTTAAGTATTTCATTTTATCATGTTTGATTCCATATATAGTTGAAATATACGTATATTTGTTTGCCATTGATGTTCATGATAACCGTATTGATACATTCGTTTTGTATAATTATACGTGATTTGTGAATAGTAAAAAAATACATGTATATGTGATTTAATTATTCAATTCTTGTATTTATTTTTTTGATGGGTATATATGCTTTTGATTTGGAGTGATTTGCGAAAACCATGTGAGCATATTAAAGATGTTTTATCGGCATTGTTAGTAGAATTGGTTTTCATTCTTGGTATAGGAATGGTATCATGGATCTTTACTGGTATTATGCATGGTTATACTTTTGGCATTGGCTTTGTGGAAAAATAATGGTTATTTCCGTGATGTGAATACTTGTCCCGGAAAAAGGATCCCGTGTTATGATTTATACGGATGGTATTATTGTCGTATTTGACTTGATGGTTTTGATGGTGACGAGCTGGGCCCGACTACTGCGATAGTGGGTCCCCACGGGCCGCCCTTTTAGAGGTGGCGTGGTGGACCTCGGTATTGATTACTACGAGGGCCGGCTCGGTGGGAGTGTAGAGCCCCGACCGGATATTCATTCGGGTAGGCGGGGTCACCGACCGGTGAACCCGATGGGTCAACGTTAGGGACATGAGTTCCTCGACGGCTCGAACCTAGCCAGCCACCGCAAGGTTTAGAGAGTTTTCTAGACCATGTTATGCTTTGGGTGAGTGTTGGGTATTCATGATTTTTGAATTTGAGATTTATGTTATTTTTGAATTGTGATGAGGGGCGCTCTCACTGAAATTTGTGTTTTCCGAGAAAATCAAATCGATGTTGATCTATGTTGAATTTATGTTTCAAGAGTTCTTTAAAGATTGTATTTTTGCTAGAATTCGGTATTTTTGGAAAAGTTGGAAAAATTATTTGAGCAGATTGGTATTTATATACTTTATATATCATCGTATTTAAATATTTGAAATTATTAAGCCACTCACCGACTAACCGAATGTCGTCAGTAGTGCAGGGAGCAGGACCCTATATTACCTGATTGAGTATAGCGCTAGTCAGGGTTGAGTCCGGGATTGCAGTGGGTCCCTCTTTCTTTCTTTCTTGTTATTGGTGTGGTGATCTCTGTAGCGGTTGTACATGCAAATTTGAAAGTATTTGTATTTATTGTATTTACGTATTTGAACCCTCGTATTTGGTGTGAAGTTGTAAATTGTGATTTGTAGGTCCCCGATTTTTGTTTAAAAGCAGGGTGTCGGGCTTTCAGCTAAAAGGGAATTTTAACTGATGGGTGCCACATTTACCTCAGTAGAAGGGGTGGGTGTGACAGCTAAATATGATGAATTATTTGTAATTATATTTTTCAAAAATATTAAAAAATGGGACTAATTAATTATCAAATATAAATATTTAGTTTTATAATACTACAATTTCGTTCTAATTTTTGTATTTAAATATTAATATCATTAATTAGCTATTAATTAATGGTGTTAATTATAATAAGTTGTTTTTAATTATACTTTTTTAACACCTTGAAAAAACAGTAATTGTAATTATATTTTTTGCAATCCCATATCATGGTTACAAAACCCCCTAGGGTTGCCACAAAAAAAAAATTACAACCCCACCTCGTTGTTGCATAAAAAAAATAAAATAAAATTTTAACCCCATTTCCTGAGTTGCCCAAAAAATTAATAATAATAAAAAATTGCAACCCCACCTCCGGAGTTGGAGAAGTTGGTAGGTCTGGTGTTGTAAAAAACAAAAAAAAAACACAACATAAGCTTCACTTACCATTATTGTCACGCCCCGAACCCAGTTTTATGGACCCGGGACGCTGACAAACGGCCGTACACCTACAAGGTCGAAAACCAAGTAGGCATACAAGGCCTCAAATCTCGATCCAAAAAGCAGAACAATGAATAAAACTCAGTGGATTGTAAAAAAAAATATAAACTTATTCAAATAAAACCTAGGCCCACAACAATCGGGACTTATTACAAAGTTTAAATAAAATGGCGATGGCCCTAACGATCCTTCTAAGCTATCCGCCATCGACCTCTACTCTTGATCCGAAAAAAATATCAACAAAATTTATGAGCTTGACGACTCGAAAGAAGCATCCACTAAAAAAATATAGGGATCAATTATACAAAAATCATAATTTATCAAAATGAGAAAAATCGAAACCGTAATTATTTCAAGTAAACAAAGATGTCAAAACCGAGCATATAGGTCCCACAAAACAACTATCTGCAAAAACAAAATCACAAAATTCATTTATTTACCCTCGGTGACCCGAGACAAAATTTATCAAAAGCCATATTTTTACCCTCGGTGGCACGAGCCAAAAATTATCAAAGGCCGATATTCTTCATCGACGGCAGCGTGGGAAACTATAGTTTCTATAACAAAAATACGTGTCGACACGGTCGAGTGTTTAACCCCCAGTGACAGGGTTATTGCATAGTTAATTGAGGACTAGTTTCTATGTCAAAATACGGCATATTCACAAAACAATAAACTAACAAAATTCGGATTGGGCAAGATACGAATAATTTGCCAAACAAAATTTTTATCAGTCGTATGATCCCATTTTATCATAGCAAAATAAACCAGTTACTTCAATCCAAACATGAACAAATAATTTAAAATATATATGTCAAAATAATCATTAATTTTCTTTAAAAACTCCAAAAGTTCACAAAACTTGAATTTTCAAGTATATACATATAATAGGATTTATATGTGGGCATTGACGGCTAGGATCTAATTTAAGGGGTGGGGCTCACAATTATAGTTTGTTCAGAGAATAAGTTACCTCCACCATCAACGAAGCTTAATGATAATGGAGTTCATCTCAAAGTTGGTTCCACTTCCACCATGGAAGTCATTAACTTGGACGGTTTCTCATTCAAAGTCATGAAACATGATGAAGATTACAATTTATTGAAATGTTTGGCAGCTTCCTACTCTTTGAAAAGAATAAAGTAGTAACTAGGTAGTAACTGCATTGGCAGGGTTTTGCAGCAGCTTTGGTAGCTTCCTACTCTCTGAAAAGAATAAGGTAGTAATTGCATTGGCGGGGTTTTGAAGCTAAACCAAGGCAGCCTCATTATCATCCATAAATGGGTGAATTTTTTTAAATTTTTAAATGATTATAATCACGCTCATTGAAATATATATATAAAAAAATTGTAATTTTTTTCAAATATATATATATATAGTGAGCACACTGAGCAGACATTCAATTTAGTTGTTTAATATTTGGTAGGACTAATTGTATGAAGGCCTAATTAATTTTATTTGCAAATCAATATTTACAATCATGTGATCATGTTAATTAATATATAAATACTTTGATAATTACTTGTAAAATTTCAAATATTTATTTCTTAATATTAAAATAATTTACATTATTTTATAAAAAAAATGGAATCTGAACAAATTTATTTTGTGTATCATAATTGCATTATCTTTTTGAATTGTAAGTTCTAAAAATTTATGAATATTATTTTATCGTATTTATTTGTTGAAAAGAAGAAAGAAAATGTATATATATATTGCTTTTGTGGCTATTATATATATATATATATATTGGATCTAGACAATTGTATGTTCTTCTCTAAATAATGAAGTGATGGAGGCTGTTGATGATGTTGATCAGGGAAGGTGATCATTTTTCCATCTTTTAGAAGGTAGACATTTGTTAGGATTCCAGTGACAAACCCTGCAAGGGTTAGTCCTCGCACTAAAATGTTTTCTTGCAAACCACAAAGTTATAAATAACACCAAAATTACGTTTAATTTATATTTTCACATTTCTCTCTTATATTTATTTCTAAAAAAAATTAAACAGAGTTTTAGGATAATTTTAGAAAAAAATAATAAATAATGATTGATATTAGAAAATGACAAAAAAAAAATATGAGTTTATGGCAGATAAAAAGAATGGAGGGAGTAATGTAAAATTATATGTTAATCATAATAAATAATAATGTATTAATATTTTAGGCATCTTATCTTTTACTTTTTCTGACTTTTTTTGTCTTTTTGAAATTTGGACTGTGTTAATGTCTAATTTTATTTAAAATTTTAATTATAAAATAAATAAACCAATTAATTAGTCGGTTTAGTCCAACCGGTTCACCGATTGAACCGGCTAATATGACTTTTTAGTGTTTTATGTGACTAGACCGGTTTACCGATCAATTTTTGGTTGGACCGGTTGAACTGGCCGGTCCAGGCCCTTTTTTAAATCATTGCCTTTTTCTCACTTGATTTTTTATTTGGTGGGCAGTGCTGGTAGGACCTACCTCTAGATTCATTTTGTTTTATATACCACTACCAAGCTGCACATTTGTATAATATGTAGTATTTGGGTAACAATTAAGCAGAAGCTGGAATATACATGTAATGATGTGCACGTCTTATGATTCGAGCGGAAGACATACAGATAAATTAATAAATGTATATATGAACAATGTAAATACACATTTAAATATTTAACTAATCACCTTTTTACATGTAAATGGCCTTCAACTGATAGAATAAAGAAAAATTCAGTATTTTAAATTATATTTAATTTTTTATTTACTATTATCTGATCACATAATTATAATTTTAAAAGTTTTAAGTCTTTATCAAACTATAAATTTTTAATTTATAACAATATCACAAAAGCAATAAATTTGTTGCCCCACAATTCATTTTTTTAATAATTATATTTAAATTTTTATTTATTGTTATATTATACACATAATATTTTTAAAAATATTCTAAAATTTTTAAAATATTTTTTTAACTATACTTAATTTTTATGATACTATCAATATCCTATAAATTTCGGTATATAATAGGCTCCACAATTTTAAGGCCCCAACCCATAATTCATTTTTTAAATTATATTTAAAATTTTTATTTATTTGATATTATTATCCAATTCGTATAATATTATTTTACTATTATAAAAACAACCTTTTATAGTAATAAACATAAATTTTATTTAAATTCTTAAACTATTTCTGACAATGTTAATATTTATTTAGATGTAATGAATAAAATAAATTTAATATTTATGGGTATATATATAAATATTAATTTAATGACCATTATAAATTTTTAGAAATATATGCATACAAAAGTATTTTTTATTTTTTTTATTTGATATGTAGTAATATATTTCAATGTTGCATTTAGGGTTGCGAAGTATAAACACAAATAAATCAATTTTTCTTAATGATATACCGATAAAATTTTTATACATATCTTTTAAAAATTGATAAAGAAAAATCAATATGTAAATATATAAAATATATGATAATTGTCTAATATAGTATGTTATGAAATTGAAGAAAATAAAAATCATACAAGTGTAAATTAATGTAGGTGGATAATAGAATAAAATACGTCGACAATATAGAGTTGAAATGAACAAAATGATTATGTACATATAATTAAGGGTTTAATTTATCTCTAAAGTAATAGTGGTTTGTGGCTTTTCTACATTTATTAAGAACAAATGAATGTATATCCATATTACAATAGAAAGAAAATAATAAATAAATGTTAGTAATATTCATCTTATAGTTATATATCTCAAAATTCTATTTATGTTTTTATTTAATTTTTCAGGAAACAAGTGGCAACTTTGGGAAACTTTCTTTTTATGAGTTTTTTCTGAGGTGTTTTCCGATGGTTTTTTAGTGCAGAGATAATTGTGGATTTAATCATTTAAAGCCTTCAACCCACAAAGCAAGATAATTCGTACATAAACAAGATAATTGAAAAGACACTAGATCATAAATTCCTGTCTATTCAGGAAGAGATACCCATTACCCATTAACCATTACCCACTACCACTACCCACTACCTTACACACAAAGCACACAAGTAAAACAATTTGACATAATTAAAACCACACATCTTCACTTCTTAATTAGTCAATTGCGTTTGATTCAACCATGTACTGCTGGTTGAGTGGGAACTGCCTGTGCTGGTTGAGTGGGAACTGTGGGAACTGCCTGTGCTGGTTGAGTGGGAACTGCCTCTGGTTGAATGGGAACTCCCTGTGCTGGTTGAGTAGGAACTGCCTGAGTGGGAACTGCCTGTGTTGGTTGAGTGGGAACTGCCTCTGGTTGAATGGGAACTCCCTGTGCTGGTTGAGTAGGAACTGCCTGAGTGGGAACTGCCTGTGTTGGTTGTGTGGCCGCTGGGGTGAAAGTGAAACATTGCCTCAACAAATGATAGGTAAAATACACAAATAAAATTACTAAATCCACAATCATTGCACTAAGCATAGCTCTCCTGAAAACTTTTCGACTGGCATTGTAAGAAAGGGTCACGTACAACCCAATGGTAAATGCTGGGCAAACTGCGAGCAAAAAAGCCAGTTTTCCACTCCCACATTCTGGAAAAAAAAATGGCATTGTGGAGAGAAAGGGAAGAAGTAGGAGAGAATGTGTGAGAGAGAGAGGGATGGACAAGGGAAAATGGACGGGGAAACTATAGGCAAGGGGGGGACGGGGAGAAGGTATGGCAAAAATTCATATACATATATAAATAATTACATTGAGATAATAAGAAAGAACAGTTTGTCTTTTTTATTTTCGTCAGATTAAAAAATCACAAAGTTGAAATAATAAAAACAGTTTGCCGTTTTTACTCTCGTCTGCACTGTACAAGTAAAAAAGACAAAGTTGAAATAATAAGAAAAAACAATTTACCTTTTTTAGTTTTGTCTGCACTGTACAAGTAAAAAAGACAAAGTTAAAATAATAAGAAAGAACACTTTGTCTCATTACATACAACATTAATTATGCACAACCCACCTGACCAATCTGAAATTACAAAAAGTCACTCCAAAAAAAAAAACAATAAATTACCATTCTATATCACAGCAGAAAAACAGGTTGGTGAATTCCCAATCAAGCAAAAGTAGCCTGCGAATTCTAAAAGATCATCCAGCCTTTCTTTTCAAGCACCGGACAAAAGTAGTAAAAAAAATGAACTTTGTTACCTAATATTTTCTTTGATAACGAATTACACTGAGATAAATAAAACAAGATATCAAAGAATCAGGATAAAACTCAGGTTATATTCAAGCCTCAGGCAAACTAACATAACAGTCCAAAAATAAAAAAGATCAATTTCTATGACAATGGGTGCCATGGTCATCACAAATGAAACTATCAAACCAACAATCATCATCAGCATTTGTAGAGGATCGCCACCTACGCTGCACAGGTAACACCTAAGAAGTATGTGAAGAGAAGAGAGGAAGACAAAAGAAGAAAGCCAGAGAGTTATTTCTCTAGAGTGAAGGTGGACGATTCAAAGGGTTCTTCCGCAACCAATGAGTTTCTAGCTCTATCTCATTAATATATCAAAAGTAAAGACAGACAAAAAGTTACAAACGTACACCATCCTGGCCATTCATTGGCTATAACATTTCACCCAATACATATCCATTGGGCTACCACCTACTATAAAATATTAGCTGCTTTATCTCAGCCATACTTCATTAAATACCCAGGTGCCAAAGCATTGACTCTACTTCATTAAATACCCAGGTGCCAAAGCATTGAATCGGTCCACATGTTCCCATGCTATGTACCTCCTTGCCGCCATCGCCTGCACTCCCCTGCTGGCACATCTCCCGGATCCTTCAATCACTCATTACCATCAACAGCATTATCAACAATCACCATAACACATTTTGTTCCCTTGTTAAGAAACACTGGCTTTTTTTTTTTTTATATAAATATTATACATTTTATTTTTTTAATTACTTAAATAAGTAAAATTTAAAAATATTTACACAATTAAAGCAAAAACGGTGACAAAGTTTTTGCATAGTTGAGCTAAAAAACGGTAAATATGTTTCGGTTTTCTTTTCTTTTTTTAAATTTTTTATATCCATTTTATATATATATATATATATATATAATAACAAGCTTTGCAAAGCTATGAACAAATTTATATGATAATCCAAAGACATCAGAAAAAACACTTGGCGTTAACGTTAGGAGAGAATGAAGATTGTGATTGAAGATAACAAGGGAGAATTGCAGTGCAGATAAGTGCAGATGCAGTAAAGAAGCAAGGAGATGGTTGTAGTGTTCGTCCTGGTGGAATTAGATTGCAGTAGAAGGGTAGCTGTGTCATTTCATGTCTTTGAAAGTTTGTTGAAGTCGATAGAGAATGAGAGGGAGAGATTGAATGGCTGTGATGCATTTGATCAAGTTTTAAAGGTTCTAAGTTCGAGGCAGAAGGAAGAAGGCAAGGTTTTTGTGCTTTGGATGGACGGCTGTGATTAAAGCATTAAGAAAAAGCTTTAAGTTCGAGGCAAGAAATCGGTTAAGCGGTCAGGTTGATCAGAACACAACACGTAGCAACATGACTCAGCTAGCCCGTTTCATTTTAGTCACCCAAGTTTGTGTTATGTATATATTTGGTCATGTTTAAAGTATGCTAAGGTTTTCTGGATTTTCTTATGAATCATCACTATTGTATGATTTTTCCTGTGAAACTGAGTTGTTTTTAATCCTTATCTTCAATACAAAAGTTGTTCCTCTTGTGATTATCTATCTAAATAGCGCTTAACATTATAAATACAACAAACACCATTCTCAATCAACTTCATCATTTTTGCATTTCTGCAATCCAACTCCAACTGAGACGCAAGAACTTCATCAGCAGCTTTGATTTTTTTCAAAGCTCATAAGAGATGTGAGCTTGCTGAAGTTTAATATAAGCACACTTCAAATAAAAAATACTGGAGAAAAGCTTAGAAAGCAGCATAGACTCTCCCAAAGTCTCTTCAATGGCTAAGTGCAGTGTGTTGGTTTCCTGCTTTCAGTGGATGAAAACATGACTTCCACAGTTCCACAGATCTCAGCTTACAAAACTGGGAAATACTGACAAACACACTAGAAGAATTGCCAGCTCTTCTTGATGAACTAATCTCCATGAATGTTGCTGCTTAGTGCTAGAGATCAATGGCAGACCAAGTGAGGTGGGAAGAAACATTGAATCACAATGATGCACATTTCATGAAACAAAGAGAAGTTGATTTTGAGATTAATATTATAATGTATACAAGTATTTTTGTATTATAATTAATTTGGTGGTCATATTGAGGTTCTTAGAAGGAGGAGGAGGTCCTATTGAGGATTTATGAGACTTTTTTTTTTTGCCTTTCATAAATATATATACATACACAATGGATATACAAATTAAAAAGAAAAAAAAAAAGGGTAACATATTAACCCTTTTTTTAGCTCAACTATGCAAAACGGTGACATTGCCTAATTGTTTAAATATTTTAAAATAAATTAAAAAACAAAATGTATAATATTTATTTATTTTTTTAAAAAAGCCAAGAAACACTACCACCATATAGAAAAAAAAAAATTAATAAAGTTTTCACGTGAACAGGAAGAGAGGGAGCGGGAGGAGGGCCATTCCTCGGGACAGGGCCGCGCCGGCGGTACAGCCACAACAACCGGCTCCGGCTAAGCCGGTTTCCCACCAAGATCCGGCAAGCCCTTCTGCCGCGCATCCTGCAGCGGCGGCTATGAGTGAGCCCCCGTCACCGGCTTCTTCCCATCACCCGTCATACCAGCAGCCGCTGCATTTTGCTGTGGCGCCGGCTTCTTCCACGGCAACCTCGCCCCACTCTCCCTTTCTGCGTCACCTCCTTTCCCTCCGCCACCTTCTCTGCTCCACCCATACCCTCGACGTGATGCTCCCCCGTACCCCGTACACCCTCCGCCCTCCGCCCTCCATCAAAGAACACTCAGACAAAGAAACAAGGATTCCAAAAATCAATCAGCGAATAACCGGAAAAATACGCAAGAAGTGAAACAGTCACACAGTTAAGCATAATATAACCCTCGGACATACAAACATATTAATCCTCCTAGATACTGACATACAAACAAATCAATCATCCTACTAACAAACACAACAGCTCGGCGGGTTGGCGACGGCGCCAGTGTCAGTCTGTGGGTTCGGGTTGGCGACGGTGCCAGCGCCAGTCTGCGGGTTCGAGTTGTCGGGGTTCGGGTTGGCGACGGTGCCAGCGCCAGTCTGCGGGTTCGAGTTGTCGGGGTTCGGGTTGGCGACGGTGCCAGCGCCAGTCTGCGGGTTCGAGTTGTCGGGGTTCGTGTTGGCTCCTTGGACTAGGTTTGGTGCCGCTGCAAAATCACATCCACACAGGCGGAATATGAACATAAAAAATGCTAGCAAAAAAACCAGAAATTCGATGCCGCCCACGACAATAAGAATAATCTTGAATGCGTTTACGGAAGAAATGGACGAATGGTATGATGACATCCAGAAGAGCAACAAGAAAACCCCGCAGCTTAACGATAGGGCAAGACCAAAACTCCACTTGTTAATATCATTGAAGGGAATAGGCATTTTGCCTTGAGACTTGAGAGAGAGAGAGAGAGGTGTTGAGGATCACGTCGCCGGTGAGACCTCTCACTGTTGGAAAGAAGAGAGAAGAAGAAGTAGAAGACAAGCAGTGAAGAGAAAAAGACAAGTCCGTCAAGAGTGAAGACTCCTTTTTCTCAAGCAACAGCCAACGAGCATACAGCTCTCACTTGCATTTATATATTCAAAAAGTAACCAGCTGAAAAGTAAATCACAAACTTATAACCCCATTGGTTAACTTAATCCACTAGTCATGTTTAACAGCCATGTATTTATATGCACGTACATGTACGATATATATATATATATATATATCTGTGTCTGTGTGTGTGTGTGTGTGGATGGTAATAATAATCAAACCCGATCCTACAAGACCCGACCCGATCCGATCCGTATTTGACAGGTAAAACCCGATTTGACCGGATTTCAGATCGGGTTCAGGTAAAACCTGACTTGTATAAAACGGATGCAGATGCGGGTATGAGAATTCTAATACCCGACCCGTATCCGAACTCGTACCCGACCCGAAATTAAAATTATGAAAATATTTATATAATGTATATATACACTAATATGTTCTACGACTTAACAATTTAGAGTTTTTTTATTTTTTCTCTTTGTTTAGTCTTGTAATTTTATAATAATTTTATTTATTTTATAAAAAAAATTATAATTACTTTTAAGTTATTTTTTTATAAAAAAAATATAATTTTTATTAATTTTTTAATATAGGGGCCGGGTATACCCGCAGATACCCGATTACCCGTTGATTGCGGGTGTGAGTTGGGGTTTTAAAATCCGTCTGGTTCGGATTTAGGTTCGGGTATACTAACGGGGTAATGGGTAACGGGTACGGGCACGAGTATGTTAAAACTCGCACCTGACCTGATCCATTGCCATCCCCATGTGTGTGCATGGATGTGCATGTGCATGTGCATGTACAAAAAACACAGTAAAAAAATGGGATAGTGAACAAAAGATAAATGCAAATAATAATAATAGTAATAATAATAATAATAAGATACATGCAAAAACATTAGGATATTTTTTTAAAAAAAGTCGGACAATAAATAAATAAATAATAATTTCTGGTAAAAAAAGGACCGATCCGAGAATTAATAAGGTGGATAAATACTAATTAATTAGGAAAAAATTATGCTATCTTTATCTTGAACAAGATTATTCAAACTTTACAAAAAAAGAAAAAATAAATTATAGCTAATATTATTACTTGACAAAACATTATCTATAGACGTCCATAGATAACAAATATATAAATATCTCACAACATCTGTTGGACGTCCCACAACAATCATTTGATCATCATCTAACGGTTGTTATTATATTATATTATTAACCTTGTAAATAAGTTTGCTAACCCCGTATGTGCACCTACGCGGTTAGCAATGAAGCACCAACTGTTAGATGGGTGATTTAACAGCTGATGATGATGTTTTGCCATAATAATAAATATTTCTTGAATAATTATTGGATATTTGTTAAATATTTGTTTTTTTATTTGTTATTAAAACTGTTGTGAAAAAATATTAGATATTTGTTGTGATTTATTATAAATATCATTATTAATTTCAATAGTTAAATATTTAAAATAATATCAAAATTTGATAATTTATTGATTTAAAATAATATCAAAATCATTATTAAGCAAATCACCTTTTTAAGTTCTCTTTAGGTTTTTTGGATTTTTCTCCAATGCCGGGGTTTTAATTTTTAGGTTTATGTTTAGAAGTGGGAATCTGTTTGAATTGGAAGCTGGTACTGTACTGAATATACTCAACATTCAAAAAATAAATTATGTCATGCTTGTCTTTCTCTGTTTTCATGAGGATTTCTCTGATTGCTGGAATTACTAGAGTGGCTAATGTATTTTAATTTGGTCTATAAGTTGGATTTTTTTTTTAATTGGCAGATGGTATTTTTTTTTTAAAAAAAAAATGATGTTTCAATTAAAGAAAACAAAAATAAATGGAGCACACGCATCTACAAAAATAAGTCGTTTAAAAGGTGAATCAGACACCAGCAGAGTGGAACAAAAAGAAACAAAAAAACAAACCGCCACAAAAAAAAAAGGACAAAGCTCTATACTGAACATTCAACAATACTGTATTGGAGAATTACAGGAATGAGGAGAAATTAAAGTTGACAGGAGGAAAAAAAAAGGTGCACCTTGTTTTTTTTTGGATGAAAATGCTAGAATTTTGAGTTCTTTTATTTCATTTCCTCTATTTTTAATCAATCCAATCTTTTAACTGATTTTGGTTATATTTGAATCTAGCAAATTATGCATGCTTGCCAAATTAATTAATTTTTTATTCCACCCATTGAATGCATTATTGAACTATATATGTTTGCACAAAAAATTTATTCCTCCATTGAAATAGTACAATAATAACAATAATTAGGTGAATTGGCTTGCTGATCAAGTGGTTTTTTAATTTTTGGAGTTTTGAAACAATATTGTATGAAGCACTTTATAATGAAACTTTTGACATATTTTGTTTTAGAATAGTTAATGTACAAACAAATAAATATAATTATTTGTTAAATTATTAATATCATATTTAATATAAATATAAAAAATAAATATAAAGCAAAAGAAATTTAAATTTGTTTATCCAAATACTGCAATAGCAAATTATACATCTATTTTAATAACATGCATAAATAATAATAAAAATAATAATAATAATAAATTCCGAACTTAGGCATATAATGATGCAACTTAATTGTTATTTCCTTGCTTTGACTCCTCGCATGCATCTATACAAACACAGTGTTATACATATTAGAAATTATTTATTAGTTAGAATATATAATGAAATTTGTATATATAATATATATATTAACTAAAGCAACAACTCCTGTTATCCTATATATATATATATATATATATATTAGAGGTTTGCTAATGATAAAGTGTTTGGACAGTAAACCTACATTTAAATGGTTCACACTCACCTTTTTATTATATATATATATATATATATATATAATTGTGGAAAATTAAAAAGCAAGATTGAGTGATTGATGATTATCACCTGATGATGGAAGTTGACCATCTGGGAATTTTACAATGCAGACACTCATGAGATTCGCAATGACAAACAATGCAACACCTAGAAGTCGTTCTTTAACCACGTCGTTGCCTTTTGTATGTATCACAGTCATCATCAATCCAACTGTTGCCGCTACAAAGCACGTTAGCGTACCCAGGAAGTGCACAAATGAGGGGAACTGATCAACAGCGAACTTGTTGATTATGTAAAACTATTATGAAGGTTTTCAATGGGCACAACTACCTCGCCTATTAATAATTCCAATGGATTCACGTCTTTTGGGATGTGAAAGAAAAATGTTGATCGACACCACAATTGCCACCTGACACAACCACAAAAGAATGCCACATAATATGATGTGATCCTTCTTCATTGAGTATTTGGATTATATAACCCTTAAAGCCTTAGTTAGCTCCTTAACTTCACTCTTCACTTTTTGATTTTCATTTGATATATGTGATTACTTATATAGGTTTTTACAAATACTAATTCTATGGAAATTATATCATCAGTAAATAGATGTAGATATGTATTTTAAAAAAATCTATTATTATCCTATTTCAAATAAAAAATAGATAATTAAAAAGTCTGCTATCAATTTCAATTTCAAAAATTTCACATGACAAATTTATAAAAGAAATAAAAAGTAATAGAAAAGGATCATAAAAATAACTTTAATTGAGTATTGCCCGTCATATATGGTGAGTGTTTTTGTTAACACATATGCACATGTACATATATGTATATATACATGGATGGATACAAGAACGCCGCTAAATATAGGCGACCAAGACATATGTCCTACAACCCATCATTTTTATTTATTATTTTATATGCATGACCCAATTTATAATTTTAATGTAACAATATATATATTAAACACATTTTCAAACATAAGATATGCATCATTAAAGATTTGCTCAATCTACTCCATGATTCGAGGAAACGTCAATGAAAATTAAACATAGAATTAGAGACTACATATGTGATAAGATTTATATAGCTCAATAAATATAGTTTATTTATTTTTTAAATATATATATGGTTATTTAGTTCACATAGTTTAATTATTTTAAATATAATTTGGACGATATATATTTTTTTTCCTGAGTTTATCTATCAACTTTTCAATTAAAAATATATTGCACATTTGTACATGCAGTGGCGAATGGCGATCTTATGCATGGCCGAAGTTGGCTATGCCAATGCCCTTTGGTTTTCTAAGACTTTAATTTGAGTTTTTTTTATAAAAATATATAGATTTTTTTATATTTAAAACCCATACGGTGGACATAATATATCTTGATATTGTATGAGGATTAGATAAGAGCAAAAAGGGGTATGTGATTGATAAATTTCTATATATTATCATATTTTATATGTTTAAAGTATATCGGATAATGACATATTAAAAATAGACCTAATTACTTTTTATAATATGGTTATATATAGATATATATATATATTAAATAGATTGTTTTAAAAAAAAATTCTTAATGATTTACTTATTGGTATATTTTGAATTTTAAAAAAATAAATAATTTATAAATAATGTCCACAAATATATAAATTGAAATATCACCGACTTGCAAAAATAATAATTAATATCTATTTCTTTTGAGAAAATCACACACAAAGTCATAAATCTAGAGTAACAAATTCATTAATACAAAATAATTAGAGTAACAAACTCATTATTATTACTATTATTATATTTTTAGTTTTATTTTTATTACAATTATTATTCTTAAAAGAAACCTTTATTCTAACCCAGACATCGGAGTTAGAAAATTCCAAAAAAAAAATATGAATAAAACTCAGAAAAATTCCTTACTTAATATATATTAATTAAATCAATAAGTTATCAAATTTAAATAGTATTTTAAATATTTAATTATATTAATTAAAATTAATAATGATGTTTATTATAATTTGAGATTTTAAAATATATAATTAAAATTTGAGATTCTAGTGGCTTACAGCAACAACAACGAAATAATTTATATGTCCCGTATTGTCAAACAAAACTCTACCGGATAAAAAGACACAAAAACACCACCAAAATACTTTTGAACTACTGAATGATTTAAAAAATAAAATCAATAGCTGGAAAAGAAAGATTGGTGGAACACTACAAGTCTACGAAGAAGTAATTAAACTTGGATTAGGCCTGCAATAGTGACAGCACCGCCAAACTTGGCCAGAAGATCTCTTCATCAGTGTCTTGATCCCTATATACTTTTCTAGCTACTAGCTACTAGCTACTAACTATAGCTAGATACCTTTCTCCATCATGAATGTCTTTTGTATTTACTCTCTATTATGTAGATTTCTTGTGTTTTACGCCAGTCATACATTATAAATATTAAATAATTTTATTAATTTAAATTTAAAATTATAGTATTTAAAAAATATAATACATATCTATTTTAAAATTTTTATCTTTTTTAGATGTAATACCCATTATATCAACATAATTTATGATTAACTCAATTAATTAAACACTGAATTTACATAATTAGCGCTTAAGTCTTTTAGTTATTAAGCATTGAATTAACAAATAATACAATTACAAACTAACTTTATAAAAATTCACATCTAAATCAATGATTAAAAATAAAAATTATTCAATAAATAATTTAATAAATAATGAAAATTTCATAACAATTAACACAACAAATAACTCATTTTTTTCACAATAACTTTTATAACAAATAATAAAACAAATATCTAAAAATAATTAAATAATATTATATATATAATAACGAGTTATTTATAATTATATTTTTTTAAAGATTGAAAAAATGGAACTAATTAATTATCAAAAATAAATATTTAATAATATAACAACGAAACAATTTCATTTCAATTTTTTTATTTAAATATTTGAATATTAATATCATTTATTAGTTATTAATTAATGTTGTTAAATATAATGGTTTATTTTTAATTATAATTTTTAAAATATTGACTATATGTAACTAATTAATTATCAACAATAAATATTTTATTTTATAATACTACAATTTCATTTTAATTTTTTAATTTAAATATTAATATCATTAATTAACTATAAATTAATGGTGTTAAATTTGATGAGTTATTTGTAATTATATTTTTCAAAAACATTGAAAAAATGGAACTAACTAATTATCAATAATAAATATTTAATTTTATAATACTACAAACTTGTTCTAATTTTTTTTATTTAGATATTAATATCATTCATTAGCTACTAATTAATACTTCTAAATATGATGAATTATTTGTAATTATATTTTTCAAAAATATTAAAAAATGGGACTAATTAATTATCAAATATAAATATTTAATTTTATAATACTACAATTTCGTTCTAATTTTTGGGTTTAAATATTAATATCATTAATGGTGTTAATTATAATGAGTTATTTTTAATTATACTTTTTTAACACCTTGAAAAAACTGTAATTGTAATTATATTTTTTGCAATCCCATGACTATGGTTACAAAACCCCCTGGCTAGAGTTGCCAAAAATAAAAAATAAAAATATATATATATATTACAACCCCACCTCCGGAGTCCGGGGTTGTATAAAGAAAATAAAATAAAATTTTAACCCCATCTTCGGAGTTGCCCACTTGCCCAAAAACTTAATAATAATAAAAAATTGCAACCCCACCTCCGGAGTTGGAGAACATGGTAGGGTAGGGTGTTGTAAGAAAAACGAAACACAACATAAGCTTCACTTACAATTATAATTTGTTCAGAGAATAAGTTACCTCCACCATCAACAAAGCTTAATGATAATGGAGTTCATCTCAAAGTTGGTTCCACTTCCACCATTAGAAGTCATTAATTTGGACGGTTTCTCATTAAAAGTCATGAAACATGATGAAGAGTACAATTTATTGAAATGTTTGGCAGCTTCCTATTCTTCGAAAAGAATAAGATAGTAACTGCATTGGCAGGGTTTTGCAGCAGCTTTACACTGAGCAGACATTCAATTTAGTTGTTTAATATTTGGTAGGACTATTTGTATGAAGGCCTAATTAATTTTGTTTTTTTCGTAAACATAATTTATTTAGTATATAGGTATTAGCTTGTAAAAA
>NC_052477.1:30317589-30508608 GCF_009730915.1 Dioscorea cayenensis subsp. rotundata
ATGAAAAATTTCCATGACAATCAAAACACCAAAAGCAAGCATTCATTTTTTTTTTTTTACAATTATTATCAAAGTAAAGTTGCATTCACATTTCATGGAGCTCTCAATCATATATAAAGGTCCTTTTCAAGAGGATTGCTTTTGGAGTTTGGTTAGAATATATTTGTCTCCAAAGGATGCCATTCATTAAGTCTTCTTCAAAACAAACTAAAAGCACGTATACAAAAAGAAAAAGCTAGTGGGTTCAGTGTGCTAAAAATAAATAAATAAATAAATAATAAAATTATTGATCCAAAGAACCTTCAAAAAAGCCACCTTTCATAGTCCTATTTAGAATGAGAAGATGCTCTATTTGACCACCAAGTCAAACAAACTATAATATTCATTTTTATAGTTCTTTTCATGAAGCAACATGTGCAACAGCATCAGTCAATAAAGCCACTATCTTAGCAGCCTACAAGAAAATAAAGTTCAAAGGAAAGGGACATTAACTGCTCGTTTTCCACGTTATGTTGATTTTGGAAATGGATAAAATAATTATTAAGTTTCGCTGAGCTTTCAATGAGAACAAAAAAACATTGCTTCAATGGAGTGGTATCAGCAGAGATTCAGTAACAGAACTTACTAGAGATGGTCACGGGCCGGTTAACCGGCCCGGTGGGCCTGACCCATCGGGTTGCGATTCACCGGCCCACCGACCCGGACCCGGCCCGGCTAGGTATAGAACCCGCCGGGCCGGATTGGCCCGTCGGACCCAGCGGGTCCGGAACCGGCCCGGCTTCCATGTTGACCCGACGGGCCGGGTTGGCCCGGCGGGTTGGGCCCGACGGGCCGGCCCACTCAATAAAAAAAAATTAAAAAATCACAAAATTTAGAAAAAAATAAAAAAATTTCAAAAAAAGGTTGGGCCCGGCGGGCCGGGCCGGGTTGCAACTGGGTCTGGCCCGACGGGCCAACCCGCGAGGGTCACGGGTTGGGCTAGCCTAGCCCTGTAACCGGCCCGTCTCTATGACGGGCCGGTTACGGGTTGTTGGCCCGGCCCTCCGGGTCAGTGACCCGGCGGCCGGTTCCGTGCCGGGCACGGGCCGGGCCGGGTTGCTGGACGGCCCGTGCCCATCCCTAGAACTTACAATGAGATCAACCAATGAGAGCAAAAACATTGCCTCGGTAATCCGACCATGATGAATTTTTTTTAAAATAAAATAAATAAATCATAAATTTATTAAAAAAGAGAAAGGAACAGAAAATATTGAGTACAAATAAAAAACAGAACCAAATAAAAAAAACAACACCGAACAAAATAAATTGCCCAAAAGCCAAAAAGGATCATCGAGTTTCTGCCAACAACTACCACTCCCATGACTTCATCACTTCATGACTTCTCTTATTTTTGCTCACTTGATTCTTTATTTGGGGGAGTGCTGGTGGGGCCTACCTCTCGATTCATTTTTGTTTTAAATATGTACGTATGAGCGATGTAAATACACATCTAAGTATTTAACTAATCACCTTTTTTACATGTAAATGATCTTCAACTGATAGAATAAAGAAAAAAAATCAGTAGGCCTCAATTAATTTTAAAATTATATTTAAACTTTTAATTTATTATTATATGATCACATAATTATAATGTTAAAAGTTTTAAGTCTTTATCAAACTATAAAACTTTAATTTATAACAATATCACAAAAGCAATAAATTTGCCATTATAATATGGCCCCATAATTTTCTAGTACCCACAATTTATTTTTTAAAATAATTATATTTAAATTTTTTACTTACTGTTATATTATACACATAATATTTTTAAAAATATTCTAAAATTTTTTAAATATTCTTTTTAACTATAATACTTAATTTTATGATACTATCAATATCCTATAAATTTCGGTATATAATAGGCTCCACAATTTTAAGGCCCCAACCCATAATTCATTTTTTAAATTATATTTAAAATTTTCATTTATTATATATTATTATCCAATCCGTATAATATTATTTCATTATTATATATTACAAGTAATTAAATAAAGGATCAAAAAATCTCAAATTTCTAGATTATTTGGGATAAATATTTGATTTTATTGAAATTATTAATAATGGCTTATATTTTTTATTTTAATTATATAATTTATTATTTAATAAATAAAATTTTTAAAAATTATCATGCTTATGGTCCTATTTTCACAGACCCGCCAGGCTTGCTGCTTGCAAGGGCTTGCGAGGGCTTGCGAGGGCTAGTCTTATTATATGTGTTTCTTGCCCATGAACATCTCAATAAAATCAAATATCCTGTACATTTTTGAAAATTCGATTTATTTATGTATATGCTCCTCTGCTTCTTATACACCATTAAAACATATTATAAATTATATAAATATAAGTTTCACTATTGATATATATATATATAATATGAAAACAACCTTTTATTGTAATAAACATAAATTTTATTTAAATTCTTAAACTATTTATGACAATGTTAATATTTATTTAGATGTAATGAATAAAATAAATTTAATATTTATGGGTATATATATAAATATTAATTTAATGACCATTATAAATTTTTAGAAATATATGCATACAAAAGTTTTTTTTTTTTTGTTATTTGATATGTAACAATATATTTCAATGTTGCATTTAGGGTTGAGAAGTATAAACACAAACAAATCTATTTTTTCATGATATACCGATAAAATTTCTATGAAAAATCAATATGTAAATATATAAGATACATGACAATTGTCTAATATAGTATGTTATGAAATTGAAGAAAATAAAAATCATACAATATAGTATGTTATTAATGTAGGTGGATAATATAATAAAATACATCGACAATATAGAGTTGAAATGAACAAAATGATTATGTACATATAATTAAGGGTTTAATTTTTCTCTAAAGTAATAGTGGTTTGTGGCTTTTCTACATTTATTAAGAACAAATGAATGTATATCCATATTACACTAGCAAGAAAATAATAAATAAATGTTAGTAATATTCATCTTATAGTTATATATCTCAAAATTTTAGGTTTTTTTTTTAATACGAGAACTCTAGCTTTGATGCCGGAGTTAGAATTTAGGGTTTTTTTAATAATAATAATTGTAATAAAAATGAAATAATAGAAATAATAATAGTAATAATAATTATTATTGTAATTATAATTTAATGCAAAAGGAATAATTTAATTATGGGGACACAAGAATGAATGAATAGAATTAAGCTTTTATATATGTATATATGTTGCTATTGTTAATTTTTCAACAATATTGATTTTATGATTGTTGTGAAGTTAAAAATTTTACATATGTTTAATTTGTTTATTTATTTAATTTATCAACGATGTTGTTGCTGTTGTTATTGTTATTTTTTTTTTGTAAGTCACACAATCTCAAAATTTAATTATATATTTTAAAATCTTGAATTATTATAAACATCATTATTAATTTTAATTAATATAATTAAATATTTAAAAAATAACTAATTTGATAAATTTTTTGATTTATTTAATATATATATATATATAAAGTAAATAATTTTTTTAAGTTCTATTTATATTTATTGTGTGCTCATGAGCCCGGTCTCAAATATTTTGATATTACATGTGGCAATCCCCATGTCGACAATTAATTGTTGCTGTTTTTAATTATTTTGTCATAGGTATATGTTAGCTAATTAATTCCTGGTATCTTAGTAGAAGATGTTTTTAGAAAACAAAAAAATTCCCATTTTGATGTGTGTTTATGAATTGGTCTTCCATGGTACTAATGATCGCTGGCGAGCTTTTGGTTTTAGAAGTGGGAATTTTTTGAATTGGAAGCTGGTACTGTACTGAATATACTCAACATTCAAAAAAATAAATTATGTCATGCTTGTCTTTCTCTGTTTTTCATGAGGATTTCTCTGATTGCTGGAATTACTATAGTGGCTAATGTATTTTAATTTGGTCTATAAGTTGGTAATTGGCAGATGGTTTTTCAAAAAAACGATGTTTCAATTAAAGAAAAACAAAAATAAACTGGAAGCACACGCCTACAAAAATAAGTCATTACAAGAACCGATACACTACAAGCAGTGGAACAAAGAAACGAGAAGTACAAAACCGCCACAAAAAAAGACAAAGCTCAGATCGAACATTCAACAATACAGTATTGGAAAAATTACATGAATGAGGAGAAATAAAAGTTGACATGAGAGGTGCACCTTGTTTTTTTTGGTTGAAAATGCTAGAATTTTGAGTTCTTTTATTTCATTTCCTCTATTTTTAATCAATCCAATCTTTTAACTGATTTTGGTTATATTTGAATCTAGCAAATTATGCATGCTTGCCAAAATAATTAATTTTTTATTCCACCCATTGAATGCATTATTGAACTATATATGTTTGCACAAAAAAATTTATTCCTCCATTGAAATAGTACAATAATAACAATAATTAGGTGAATTGGTGATCAAGTGGTTTTTTAATTTTCGGAGTTTTGAAACAATATTGTACAAAGCACTTTATAATGAAACTTTTAACATATTCTGTTTTAGAATAGTTAACGTACAAACAAATAAATATAATTATTATTTTTAATTATTAATACATATCTCAAAATTTTAGGTTTTTTTTTTAATACGAGAACTCTAGCTTTGATGCCGGAGTTAGAATTTAGGGTTTTTTTAATAATAATAATTGTAATAAAAATGAAATAATAGAAATAATAATAGTAATAATAATTATTATTGTAATTATAATTTAATGCAAAAGGAATAATTTAATTATGGGGACACAAGAATGAATGAATAGAATTAAGCTTTTATATATGTATATATGTTGCTATTGTTAATTTTTCAACAATATTGATTTTATGATTGTTGTGAAGTTAAAAATTTTACATATGTTTAATTTGTTTATTTATTTAATTTATCAACGATGTTGTTGCTGTTGTTATTGTTATTTTTTTTTTGTAAGTCACACAATCTCAAAATTTAATTATATATTTTAAAATCTTGAATTATTATAAACATCATTATTAATTTTAATTAATATAATTAAATATTTAAAAAATAACTAATTTGATAAATTTTTTGATTTATTTAATATATATATATATATATAAAGTAAATAATTTTTTTAAGTTCTATTTATATTTATTGTGTGCTCATGAGCCCGGTCTCAAATATTTTGATATTACATGTGGCAATCCCCATGTCGACAATTAATTGTTGCTGTTTTTAATTATTTTGTCATAGGTATATGTTAGCTAATTAATTCCTGGTATCTTAGTAGAAGATGTTTTAGAAAACAAAAAATTCCCATTTTGATGTGTGTTTATGAATTGGTCTTCCATGGTACTAATGATCGCTGGCGAGCTTTGGTTTAGAAGTGGGAATTTTTTTGAATTGGAAGCTGGTACTGTACTGAATATACTCAACATTCAAAAAATAAATTATGTCATGCTTGTCTTTCTCTGTTTTCATGAGGATTTCTCTGATTGCTGGAATTACTATAGTGGCTAATGTATTTTTAATTTGGTCTATAAGTTGGTTTTTTAATTGGCAGATGGTTTTCATGATGTTTTCAATTAAAGAAAACAAAAAAATAAATGGAGACACGCTCTACAAAATAAAGTCATTACAAGAATCGACAGCACATAGCGTTGAAGCAAAATGAAAACGAGAAAGACAAACCGCCACAAAAAGACAAAGCTCAGACTCGAACATTCAACAATACTCAGTATTGGAAAAATTACATGAATGAGGAGAAATAAAAAGTTGACATGAGAAAGGTGCACCTTGTTTTTTTGGTTGAAAAATGCTAGAATTTTTGAGTTCTTTTTATTTCATTTCCTCTATTTTTTTAATCAATCCAATCTTTTAACTGATTTTTGGTTATATTTGAATCTAGCAAATTATGCATGCTTGCCAAAAATAATTAATTTTTTTATTCCACCCATTGAATGCATTATTGAACTATATATGTTTGCACAAAAAATTTATTCCTCCATTGAAATAGTACAATAATAACAATAATTAGGTGAATTGGCTTGCTGATCAAGTGGTTTTTTTAATTTTTTTGGAGTTTTTGAAACAATATTGTATGAAGCACTTTTATAATGAAACTTTTTGACATATTTTTGTTTTTAGAATAGTTAATGTACAAACAAATAAATATAATTATTTGTTAAATTATTAATATCATATTTAATATAAATATAAAAAAATAAATATAAAAGCAAAAAGAAATTTAAATTTGTTTATCCAAATCACGTAATAAGAAATTATACATCTATTTTAATAACATGCATAAATAATAATAAAAATAATAATAGTAATAAATTCCGAACTTAGGCATATAATGATGCAACTTAATTGTTATTTCCTTGCTTTGACTCCTCGCATGCATCTATACAAACACAGTGTTATACATATTAGAAATTATTTATTAGTTAGAATATATAATGAAATTTGTATATATAATATATATATATTAACTAAAGCAACAACTCCTGTTATCCTATATATATATATATATATATATTAGAGGTTTGCTAATGATAAAGTGTTTGGACAGTAAACCTACATTTAAATGGTTCACACTCACCTTTTTATTATATATATATATAATTGTGGAAAATTAAAAAGCAAGATTGAGTGAATGATGATTATCACCTGATGATGGAAGTTGACCATCTGGGAATTTTACAATGCAGACACTCATGAGATTCGCAATGACAAACAATGCAACACCTAGAAGTCGTTCTTTAACCACGTCGTTGCCTTTTGTATGTATCACAGTCATCATCAATCCAACTGTTGCCGCTACAAAGCACGTTAGCGTACCCAGGAAGTGCACAAATGAGGGGAACTGATCAACAGCGAACTTGTTGATTATGTAAACTATTATGAAGGTTTCAATGGGCACAACTACCTCGCCTATTAATAATTCCAATGGATTCACGTCTTTTGGGATGTGAAAGAAAATGTTGATCGACACCACAATTGCCACCTGACACAACCACAAAAGAATGCCACATAATATGATGTGATCCTTCTTCATTGAGTATTTGGATTATATAACCCTTAAAGCCTTAGTTAGCTCCTTAACTTCACTCTTCACTTTTTTTGATTTTTCATTTGATATATGTGATTACTTATATAGGTTTTTTTACAAATACTAATTCTATGGAAAATTATATCATCAGTTTTTAAATAGAAAAAATGTAGATATGTATTTTTAAAAAAATCTATTATTATCCTATTTCAAATAAAAAAATAGATAATTAAAAAGTCTACTATCAATTTCAATTTCAAAAAAATTTCACATGACAAATTTATAAAAAGAAATAAAAAAAGTAATAGAAAAAGGATCATAAAAAAATAACTTTAATTGAGTATTGCCCGTCATATATGGTGAGTGTCTTTGTTAACACATATGCACATGTACATATATGTATATATACATGGATGGATACAAGAACGCCGCTAAATATAGGCGACCAAGACATATGTCCTACAACCCATCATTTTTTTTTAATTGTTAATTATATTTAATATTTTTATTTATTATTTTATATGCATGACCCCATTTATAATTTTAATGTAACAATATATATATATTAAACACATTTTCAAACATAAGATATGCATCATTAAAGATTTGCTCAATCTACTCCATGATTCGAGGAAACGTCAATGAAAATTAAACATAGAATTAGAGACTACATATGTGATAAGATTTATATAGCTCAATAAATATATTTTATTTATTTTTTAAATATATATATGGTTATTTAGTTCACATAGTTTAATTATTTTAAATATAATTTGGACGATATATATTTTTTTTTTCCTAAGTTTATCTATCAACTTTTCAATTAAAAATATATTGCACATTTGTACATGCGGTGGCGAATGGCGATCTTATGCATGGCCGAAGTTGGCTATGCCAATGCCCTTTGGTTTTCTAAGACTTTAATTTAAGTTTTTTTATAAAAATATATAGATTTTTTATATTTAAAACCCATACGGTGGACATGATATATCATGAGGATTAGATAAGAGCATGAAAGGATATGTGCTTGATAAATTTCTATATATTATCATATTTTATATGTTTAAAATATATCGGATAATGACATATTAAAAATCGACCTAATTACTTTTTATAATATGGTTATATATAGATATATATATATATATATATATATATATATATTAAATAGATTTTTTTTTAAAAAAAAATTTCTTAATGATTTACTTATTGGTATATTTTGAATTTTAAAAAAATAAATAATCTATAAATAATGTACACAAATATATAAATTGCAATATCACCGACTTGCAAAAATAATAATTAATATCTATTTCTTTTCGGGAAAAATCACACACAAAAGTCTATAAATCTAGAGAATAAATTCATTAATACAAAAATAATTGAATAACAAACTCATTATTATTACTATTATTATATTTTTTTAGTTTTTATTTTTTTATTACAATTATTATTCTTAAAAAGAAACCTTTATTCTAACCCTGCATCGGAGTTAGAAAAATTCCAAAAATCTGAATAAAACTCAGAAAAAAATTCCTTACTTAATATATATTAATTAAATCAATAAGTTATCAAATTTAAATATTATTTTTAAATATTTAATTATATTAATTAAAAATTAATAATGATGTTTATTATAATTTGAGATTTTAAAATATATAATTAAAATTTGAGATTCTAGTGGCTTACAACAACAACAACAAAATAATTTATATGTCCCGTATTGTCAAACAAAACTCTACCGGATAAAAAGACACAAAAACACCACCAAAATACTTTTGAACTACTGAATGATTTAAAAAATAAAATCAATAGCTGGAAAAGAAAGATTGGTGGAACACTACAAGTCTACGAAGAAGTAATTAAACTTGGATTAAGCCTGCAATAGTGACAGCACCGCCAAACTTGGCCAGAAGATCTCTTCATCAGTGTCTTGATCCCTATGTACTTTTCTAGCTACTAGCTACTAGCTACTAGCTACTAACTATAGCTAGATACCTTTCTCCATCATGAATGTCTTTTGTATTTACTCTCTATTATGTAGATTTCTTGTGTTTTACGCCAGTCATACATTATAAATATTAAATAATTTTATTAATTTAAATTTAAAAATTATAGTATTTAAAAATATAATACATATCTATTTAAAAATTTTATCTTTTTAGATGTAATACCCATTATATCAACATAATTTATGATTAACTCAATTAATTAAACACTGAATTTACATAATTAGCGCTTAAGTCTTTTTAGTTATTAAGCATTGAATTAACAAATAATACAATTACAAACTAACTTTATAAAAAAATTCACATCTAAATCAATGATTAAAAATAAAAATTATTCAATAAATAATTTAATAAATAATGAAAATTTCCATAACAATTAACACAACAAATGTCTCATTTTTTTCACAATAACTTTTATAACAAATAATAAAACAAATATCTAAAAATAATTAAATAATATTCTATATATAATAACGAGTTATTTACAATTATATTTTTTTAAAGATTGATATTAAAAAATGACGAAAAAAAATATGAGTTTATAGCAGATAAAAAAGAATGGAGGGAGTAATGTAAAACTATAAGTTAATCATAATAAATAATAATGTATTAATATTTTAGGCATCTTGTCTTTTACTTTTTCTGACTTTTTTTGCCTTTTTGAAATTTGGACAGTGTTAATGTCTAATTTTATTTAAGATTTTAATTATAAAATAAATAAACCAACTAAATAATTTAAATTAATAAATTAGTCAGTTTAGTCCAACCGGTTCACCGATTGAACCGGCTAATATGACTTTTTAGTGTTTTATGTGACTAATGAGACCGGTTTACCGGTCAATTCTTGGTTGGACCGGTTGAACTGGCCGGTCCAGGCCCCTTTTTAAATCATTGCCTTTTTCTCACTTGATTTTTTATTTGGTGGGCAGTGCTGGTAGGACCTACCTCTAGATTCATTTTGTTTTATATACCACTCCCAAGCTGCACATTTGTATAATATGTAGTATTTGGGTAACAATTAAGCAGAAGCTGGAATATACATGTAATGATGTGCACGTCTTATGATTCGAGCGGAAGACATACAGATAAATTAATAAATGTATATATGAACAATGTAAATACACATTTAAATATTTAACTAATCACCTTTTTACATGTAAATGGCCTTCAACTGATAGAATAAAGAAAAATTCAGTATTTTTAAATTATATTTAATTTTTATTTACTATTATCTGATCACATAATTATAATTTTAAAAAGTTTTTAAGTCTTTATCAAACTATAAATTTTTTTAATTTATAACAATATCACAAAAAGCAATTAATTTGTTGCCCCACAATTCATTTTTAATAATTATATTTTAAATTTTTTTATTTATTGTTATATTATACACATAATATTTTTTTAAAAAAATATTCTAAAATTTTTTAAAATATTTTTTAACTATACTTAATTTTTTTATGATACTATCAATATCCTATAAATTTCGGTATATAATAGGCTCCACAATTTTAAGGCCCCAACCCATAATTCATTTTTTTAAATTATATTTAAAAATTTTTTTATTTATTTGATATTATTATCCAATCCAGTATAATATTATTTTTACTATTATAAAAACAACCTTTTATAGTAATAAAACATAAATTTTTATTTAAATTCTTAAACTATTTCTGACAATGTTAATATTTATTTAGATGTAATGAATAAAATAAATTTAATATTTATGGGTATATATATAAATATTAATTTAATGACCATTATAAATTTTTAGAAATATATGCATACAAAAGTATTTTTTTATTTTTATTTGATATGTAGTAATATATTTCAATGTTGCATTTAGGGTTGCGAAGTATAAACACAAATAAATCAATTTTTTTTTAATGATATACCGATAAAATTTTTATACATATCTTTTAAAAATTGATAAAGAAAAATCAATATGTAAATATATAAAATATATGATAATTGTCTAATATAGTATGTTATGAAATTGAAGAAAATAAAAATCATACAAGTGTAAATTAATGTAGGTGGATAATAGAATAAAATACATCGACAATATAGAGTTGAAATGAACAAAATGATTATGTACATATAATTAAGGGTTTAATTTATCTCTAAAGTAATAGTGGTTTGTGGCTTTTCTACATTTATTAAGAACAAATGAATGTATATCCATATTACAATAGAAAGAAAATAATAAATAAATGTTAGTAATATTCATCTTATAGTTATATATCTCAAAATTCTATTTATGTTTTTATTTAATTTTTCAGGAAACAAGTGGCAACTTTGGGAAACTTCCTTTTTATGAGTTTTTTCTGAGGTGTTTTCCGATGGTTTTTTAGTGCAGAGATAATTGTGGATTTAATCATTTAAAGCCTTCAACACACAAAGCAAGATAATTCGTACATAAACAAGATAATTGAAAAGACACTAGATCATAAATTCCTGTCTATTCAGGAAGAGATACCCATTACCCATTAACCATTACCCACTACCCACTACCTTACACACAAAGCACACAAGTAAAACAATTTGACATAATTAAAACCACACATCTTCACTTCTTAATCAGTCAATTGAGTTTGATTCAACCATGTACTGCTGGTTGAGTGGGAACTGCCTGTGCTGGTTGAGTGGGAACTGCCTCTGGTTGAATAGGAACTCCCTGTGTTGGTTGAGTGGCAACTGCCTGTGTTGGTTGTGTTGGTTGAGTGGCAACTGCCTGTGTTGGTTGTGTTGGTTGAGTGGCCGCTGGGGTGAAAGTGAAACATTGCCTCAACAAATGATAGGTAAAATACACAAATAAAATTACTAAATCCACAATCATTGCACTAAGCATAGCTCTCCTGAAAACTTTTCGACTGGCATTGTAAGAAAGGGTCATGTACAACCCAATGGTAAATGCTGGGCAAACTGCGAGCAAGAAAAGCCAGTTTTTCCACTCCCACATTCTGGATGGCATTGTGGAGAGAAAGGGAAGAAGTAGGAGAGAATGTGTGAGAGAGAGGGATGGACAAGGGAAATGGACGGGGAAACTATAGGCAAGGGGGACAGGGGAGAAGGTATGGCAAAAAAATTCATATACATATATAAATAATTACATTGAGATAATAAGAAAGAACAGTTTGTCTTTTTTATTTTCGTCAGATTAAAAAATCACAAAGTTGAAATAATAAAAACAGTTTGCCGTTTTTACTCTCGTCTGCACTGTACAAGTAAAAAAGACAAAGTTGAAATAATAAGAAAAAACAATTTACCTTTTTTAGTTTTGTCTGCACTGTATAAGTAAAAAAGACAAAGTTAAAATAATAAGAAAGAACACTTTGTCTCATTACATACAACATTAATTATGCACAACCCACCTGACCAATCTGAAATTACAAAAAGTCACTCCAAAAACAATAAATTACCATTCTATATCACAGCAGAAAAAAACAGGTTGGTGAATTCCCAATCAAGCAAAAGTAGCCTGCGAATTCTAAAAGATCATCCAGCCTTTCTTTTCAAGCACCGGACAAAAGTAGTAAAAAAAATGAACTTTGTTACCTAATATTTTTCTTTTGATAACGAATTACACTGAGATAAATAAAACAAGATATCAAAGAATCAGGATAAAACTCAGGTTATATTCAAGCCTCAGGCAAACTAACATAACAGTCCAAAAATAAAAAAGATCAATTTCTATGACAATGGGTGCCATGGCCATCACAAAATGAAACTATCAAACCAACAATCATCATCAGCATTTGTAGAGGATCGCCACCTACGCTGCACAGGTAACACCTAAGAAGTATGTGAAGAGAAGAGAGGAAGACAAAAGAAGAAAGCCAGAGAGTTATTTCTCTAGAGTGAAGGTGGACGATTCAAAGGGTTCTTCCGCAACCAATGAGTTTCTAGCTCTATCTCATTAATATATCAAAAGTAAAGACAGACAAAAAGTTACAAACGTACACCATCCTGGCCATTCATTGGCTATAACATTTCACCCAATACATATCCATTGGGCTACCACCTACTATAAAATATTAGCTGCTTTATCTCAGCCATACTTCATTAAATACCCAGGTGCCAAAGCATTGACTCTACTTCATTAAATACTAACCCAGGTGCCAAAGCATTGACTCGGTCCACATGTTCCCATGCTATGTACCTCCTTGCCGCCATCGCCTGCACTCCCCTGCTGGCACATCTCCCCGGATCCTTCAATCACTCATTACCATCAACAGCATTATCAACAATCACCATAACACATTTTTGTTCCCTTGTTAAGAAACACTGGCTTTTTTTTTTTTTTATAAATATTATACATTTTATTTTTAATTACTTAAATAAGTAAAATTTAAAATATTTACACAATTAGGCAAAACGGTGACAAAGTTTTGCATAGTTGAGCTAAAAAACGGTAAATATGTTTCGGTTTTCCTTTCTTTTTTAAATTTTTTATATCCATTTTATATATATATATATATATATATATAATAACAAGCTTTGCAAAGCTATGAACAAATTTATATGATAATCCAAAGACATCAGAAAAAACACTTGGCGTTAACGTTAGGAGTGAATGAAGATTGTGATTGAAGATAACAAGGGAGAATTGCAGTGCAGATAAGTGCAGATGCAGTAAAGAAGCAAGGAGATGGTTGTAGTGTTCGTCCTGGTGGAATTAGATTGCAGTAGAAGGGTAGCTGTGTCATTTCATGTCTTTGAAAGTTTGTTGAAGTCGATAGAGAATGAGAGGGAGAGATTGAATGGCTGTGATGCATTTGATCAAGTTTTAAAGGTTCTAAGTTCGAGGCAGAAGGAAGAAGGCAAGGTTTGTGCTTTGGATGGACGGCTGTGATTAAAGCATTAAGAAAAAGCTTTAAGTTCGAGGCAAGAAATCAGTTAAGCGGTCAGGTTGATCAGAACACAACACGTAGCAACATGACTCAGCTAGCCCGTTTCATTTTAGTCACCCAAGTTTGTGTTATGTATATATTTGGTCATGTTTAAAGTATGCTAAGGTTTTCTCGATTTTCTTATGAATCATCACTATTGTATGATTTTTCCTGTGAAACTGAGTTGTTTTTTATCCTTATCTTCAATACAAAAGTTGTTCCTCTTGTGATTATCTATCTAAATAGCGCGCTTAACATTATAATAAATACAACAAACACCATTCTCAATCAACTTCATCATTTTTGCATTTCTGCAATCCAACTCCAACTGAGACGCAAGAACTTCATCAGCAGCTTTGATTTTTTTCAAAGCTCATAAGAGATGTGAGCTTGCTGAAGTTTAATATAAGCACACTTCAAATAAAAAATACTGGAGAAAAGCTTAGAAAGCAGCATAGACTCTCCCAAAGTCTCTTCAATGGCTTAGTGCAGTGTGTTGGTTTCCTGCTTTCAGTGGATGAAAACATGACTTCCACAGTTCCACAGATCTCAGCTTACAAAACATGACTTCCACCAAGATCCGGCAAGCCCTTCTGCCGCGCATCCTGCAGCGGCGGCTATGAGTGAGCCCCCGTCACCGGCTTCTTCCCATCACCCGTCATACCAGCAGCCGCTGCAATTTGCTGTGGCGCCGGCTTCTTCCACGGCAACCTCGCCCCACCCTCCCTTTCTGCGTCACCTCCTTTCCCTCCGCCACCTTCTCCGCTCCACCCATACCCTCGACGTGATCCTCCACCGTACGCCCTCCGCCCACCATCAAAGAACACTCAGACAAAGAAACAAGGATTCCAAAAATCAATCAGCGAATAACCGGAAAAATACGCAAGAAGTGAAACAGTCACACAGTTAAACATAATATAAGAAGTCAAACAGTCACACAGTTAAGCATAATATAACCCTCGGACATACAAACATATTAATCCTCCTAGATACTGACATACAAACAAATCAATCATCCTACTAACAAACACAACAGCTCGGCGGGTTGGCGACGGCGCCAGTGTTAGTCTGTGGGTTCGGGTTGGCGACGGCGCCAGTGTCAGTCTGTGGGTTCGGGTTGGCGACGGTGCCAGCGCCAGTCTGCGGGTTCGAGTTGTCGACGGTGCCAGCGCCAGTCTGCGGGTTCGAGTTGTCGGGGTTCGTGTTGGCTCCTTGGACTAGGTTTGGTGCCGCTGCAAAATCACATCCACACAGGCGGGCTATGAACATAAAAAATGCTAGCAAAAAAACCAGAAATTCGATGCCGCCCACGACAATAAGAATAATCTTGAATGCGTTTACGGAAGAAATGGGCGAATGGTATGATGACATCCAGAAGAGCAACAAGAAAGCCCCGCAGCTTAACGATAGGGCAAGACCAAAACTCCACTTGTTAATATCATTGAAGGGAATAGGCATTTTGCCTTGAGACTTGAGAGAGAGAGAGAGAGAGAGAGAGGTGTTGAGGATCACGTCGCCGGTGAGACCTCTCACTGTTGGAAAGAAGAGAGAAGAAGAAGTAGAAGACAAGCAGTGAAGAGAAGAAGACAAGTCCGTCAAGAGTGAAGACTCCTTTTTCTCAAGCATACAGCTCTCACTTGCATTTATATATTCAAAAAGTAACCAGCTGAAAAGTAAATCACAAACTTATAACCCCATTGGTTAACTTAATCCACTAGTCATGTTTAACAGCCATGTATTTATATGCACGTACATGTACGATATATATATATATATGTGTGTAGATGGTAATAATAATCAAATCCGATCCTACAAGACCCGACCCGACTCGATCTCTGTGTGTGTGTGTGGAGATGGTAATAATAATCAAATCCGATCCTACAAGATCCGACCCGACTCGATCCGTATTTGACAGGTAAAACCTGATTTGACCGGGTTTCAGATTGGGTTCGGGTAAAACCTGATTTATATAAAACGGATACAGGTGTGGGTATGAGAATTCTAATACCCCACGCGTATCCGAACTCGTACCCGACCCGAAATTAAAATTATAAAAATATTTATATAATGTATATATATACTAATATGTTCTACGACTTAACAATTTAGAGTTGGAGAACATGGTTGGGTAGGGTGTTGTAAGAAAAACGAAACACAACATAAGCTTCACTTACAATTATAATTTGTTCAGAGAATAAGTTACCTCCACCATCAACAAAGCTTAATGATAATGGAGTTCATCTCAAAGTTGGTTCCACTTCCACCATTGAAGTCATTAATTTGGACGGTTTCTCATTAAAAGTCATGAAACATGATGAAGAGTACAATTTATTGAAATGTTTGGCAGCTTCCTATTCTTCGAAAAGAATAAGATAGTAACTGCATTGGCAGGGTTTTGCAGCAGCTTTGGCAGCTTCCTACTCTCTGAAAAGAATAAGGTAGTAATTGCATTGGCAGGGTTTTGCAGCTAAACCAAGACAGTCTCATTATCATCCATAAATGGGTGAAATTTTTTTAATTTTTAAATGAATATAATCACGCTCATTGAAATATATATAAAAAAATTGTAATTTTTTTCAAAAAATATATATATATATATATATATATATATAGTGATCACACTGAGCAGACATTCAATTTAGTTGTTTAATATTTGGTAGGACTATTTGTATGAAGGCCTAATTAATTTTGTTTTTTTCGTAAACATAATTTATTTAGTATATAGGTATTAGCTCGTAAAAATTTGAAACTCAATGGAGTCGCCGTTAGACCTTCTCTTGGGCGGTGATCTCAGCGGCGATGGTGGATCTCGAGGCGGTGATGATGGAGCTCGTGGTGGCGAAAAAGGTTCTCGAGGTGGTCAAGAAGCTAGTTCGAAACATGGGCAGGTGAGATCCGACGTCACTTATGCGCACGCCGCAAAAGCGCCGGCTACTTTGGAGGAACCTCATGCAGGATGGACAGTTGTTCGTCGGAAAGGCCGCAACGATGGACTTGGACGTGGTGGTAATCAGCAATTCTCCCCAGAACCGGCTCGTTGTGGTCGTTGCCTTCGTGCTGGACATGTCTCATCTGAATGCCGACATCTGACCACATGTCGTAGATGCAAGGGGTCGGGACACATCGCTGCTTATTGTCCGGTGCGATGTCCTGCAAGCCATACTAGTATGTGGAAAAAACCAAAACCAAAGGGTGCAGGGCGTCCTTCTCTCAAGTTTGAGACCAGTACAGTATCTTCTGGCGACGACGGTGTTTCATCAAAGCTACCTGTGAAACTGCATCGCTCGTCTCTTTCTTTACCATTAACCCCTGATATCATCAAAGCTAAGAACGATCTGAAAAAAGTTTTCCTTGTGACTGTGATCTCTGGCTATGTGAATGCCACTGAACTCCAATGTATCTTACCGGATGCTCTGAAGCTTGTCGGAGGAGGGACAGTGCAATGGTTTCGCGAAGATTCATACCTTCTTTCTTTGAAAGATCCTGTTGATGTGCTGAAGCTGGAAAAAATGGGAGCCTGTGAAGTCAAAGCTAGTCATGGCCCTTGTTCTCTCTTGCTTGCTCAGTGGTCTCCGGAGATTGGTTCTGTGAGTGCAGCCATAGGCTCTGGGACATGGGTGAGGGTGTGGAACTTGCCGTTCCATTGCTGGAGCTGGCCGACTGTTGTCGATGTGCTCCATCAGGTCGGTGATCTTGTCACAATTTCCAAGAGCAAAGCTGCCCCCACGGGTGTCCTACGAGCTCTCGTTCGTTTACATGGACGTTCTTCGCTTCCTCATGAAATTGAGTTTAGTGTGGGGATGCGAAAATTCTTTGTAATGGTGACCGATGAATGGGAAAGCGATCCTTTCTACTTGGCGAGCAGAACGCGTTATGTCATGCATGATAACCTCTCTCCCGGGAGTTCCTTTGATGCTGCTGCCCAGCCGCACCTCCGTTCCCATGGCAACTCTTCCACTGAGAATCCTCATGTGATCGCTGTCGCACCGTCCAACCTCCGTTACACTCACGAGATCACTGCGGCCGATAAAGGAAAGAAGATTTTGCCGGTTACTCCGATGAAGAGGAAGCGATTAAACAACTTGGAAGAAGGCTTGCAGGTCTCATCCCTGCAAGCCAGGGATTATCTCGCCACAACCGTTGAAGTTGCGAACTTGGATATTAGTGATCGTGAACTTAGATCTCGTCCGTCGGTGGTGCCGCCGGCGAGGTCAAAGACTACCGACCGCCCAAGTTCCGAGGCGTCAAAGGGTGCTGTCGTGAAGCGTTTGGAGCCGAGAATCATACATTCAGTCACGTCCGACATGCATGCCAATCATAAGACGACACGCATGGAGTGGAAGCCTGTCTGTAGGGCTGAGTCCGGTTTTAAGGGAGGTTTTATTAACCAAGACCTTGCTAATAATGGCTTAACTGATATTATTAGCATTAAAACGGATGATCATGATCCTTTACTCACTCAAACAGTGGATTCTGGTCAGCATACATGTAAATCTCTTGACATGATCCCATCTTCGTTGGATCCCACTCACACACTCAATGTGAATGCAGTGGAGACTTTTCAGTTTAGTGGTGAGGTGGACCCTAGCATAATTAACATTGGACCTGTTGTTGGTCCAAATGATGATTTCGCGCCTCCCCTTATTAATCTTCCTGGGTCTGAGAATACTTCCTCAGCGGAACTCATTCCAATTTCCGAAGCTAGTACCTTTTTACTTGACCCAGCTGATCCACCTCCTTCCATTATTATTCCTCAGGGGTTCAAATGGTACTTTACTCAAAACATGTGGACCCTTGTACCAATTGGTTTCGGGGTTAACTTGGACTCCATTCCAAGTACTGATATTGGAAATGCTAGCCCTCTCCCTGCCGCAGTTTCAGAACCTATGCCTGTAAAAGGTCCTCAACCTGAGCAACCTCTAAGATTAGTTTCTGAGGCCTTATCCTCAGCAAACTCAGGAGATGATAGTTCTGGTTCTGATTTTGCTGAGAAAGTTATGCGGCTTTTCCAAGATGGCAACTCCAGCAAATCTTGTCATCCTTCACAAGCTGACTTGCCCCAGCACACTAGGCGGAGTGGAAGACTAAAGAAACCATCTTCTAAATGGAACGAGGATGCAGGGTTTCTACCTGGACCCCCTTCTTGGGTAGTCAAAGCTATCGAACAAATCCGCCGTGACTTCCTTTGGAAAGGACCTGATATTGACAAAGCCAGGTGTAGACTGGTAAGTTGGAAACGAATTTGTAGACCTCGCGAGTTAGGAGGCTGGGGTGTGCTTAGTATTGCGGATTTCAACCTTGCCTTACTGGGTAAATGGTGGTGGAAAATAATCTCCAACTCAAATTGGTGTGGTGCTAATGTAACAAAGTACACATATTACCAGCATCACCAATACTGGAATCTCTTCCACCCACATTTTAAATCTAAGTCTTTCTTCTGGGGTGGTATTTTAAATTGCCTTCCAGCCTTTAGGAAATGCATTAAACATATTATTAATGATGGCAAATCCACTCTCTTTTGGTTTGATGGATGGTTGGGAGGCCGTGCACCCAAAGACTTATGGCCAGAAGCCTTTGCTGTATCATTAGCACCGTACGGGACTGTGAATGCCTTAGCTCCTAGTTTACGGAATTTGCTATGGGAGTTTGACCCCCACATTGATAATCTTTTAAACATGCTCAGTGGAAATTCCAATGACCTTAAATGCTGGAATTGTACTGCCAATAGTGTTTTCTCGGTCAAATCCTTCTATTCGTTCTTAATCGATGGAGGTGTTAGATGCTCTAACTCCAAAATTATTTGGAAGGGTTATTGCCCGAGGAAGGTCAAAGCTTTCACTTGGCTAGCTTGGGACAACAAAATTCTCACTCTCGAAAATCTCGCGAAAAGAAAATGCAATAAGCTCCCAACTGCTACTTGCTTGCTTTGCCTAAAGGACATTGAATCGAATGAGCATCTGTTCATTCACTGCCCGTTTACTATCCAAATCTGGGAACACTTTAGGCAGACCTTTGCCTTAGCAGACCTTCCTTCGTCTCTCTCAGACTTGTTGGGTCATTGGAGGAAGAAGCTCAGTGGGGGGAACAAGGAAACCTGGGATATCTTGTCTAGGGCCTTAATTTGGAATGTTTGGCTTGAGCGTAACAGAAGAATCTTTGATGATTGTTTTGATGATTGTTTATCTGTGATTATTAAAGTTTCTCATTTGTTTATGTTTTGGGTTTCCACAGTTCCTGAGCAGAAAAGACAAAGGCTTGAGGAGGCTTCGCATTCAGTCAAGAGGAGCCTGGAGTTTGCTGAGCCCAGGAGGGGAGAGTCTAGCAACCCCTGATCACCTTGTGTAGTTCCTAGTGGTTTCTTCCCCGCTAGGTTGCGTTATTATCTTTCTGTTCCTTTCCACATCTACTGGATCTGGTTTTCGGTCTGTTGCTGTTCTTTGGGACTGGTCGGCCTTTCTGGCTGTGTTGCTTTATGTACTTGTTTGAATCCTTTTAATAAATTGTGGTTTATCCATTTTAAAAACCTTGTAAAAAAATTTGATATTTTTACAAAAATCAAAATCCAAGAATAAACAGAGAGGGTGTACTCCCATGTCCCAACTATTCCTTTCTCATTTAGATATCTATATAATATATATAATTAGATGGATATAGATATACTTGACTGGGTTAAAGGGGTGAACCCCCCCTCTTTACGTCTCTGGGTGTGAATATATTCCAATGTACCATAAGATACATATTGTAGTGGTCTCCATTGTTACTCGGAAAAAATGAATGCGTTTTTTTAGTAGAAGCAAGACATACCCAACCTCAAAATTGCCAATGTCATATATAAATTAATGTAACCGCATTTCTTGAGTATTTGCAATGACTTAAGTTCACTTTTCACCTTTTTGGTTTCCTTTGATATATGCCATATTATATTATAGTATTTGAATTGTAATAGAAATATGATTTTATTTGGATCAACATACAAAATCAAATAAGCTTTAAAAAAACAAACGAAATGACAAATATAAAAATTAAAAAAATTCATCAAATAAAAAAGTTCTTATAAAATATAGTTATTAAAAAAATAATGAAAGGATAGTGAATCAAAAGATAAATGCAAATAAATAAATAAATAAATAAGAGCAAAACATTAAAATAAATAAATAAATAAACATCATTGTGAAAAAAAAATTGACCAATAAATAAATAATAATTTTTTGTTATGGTTTTAGCAGTGGAACCATATCTAGTGGTTGGTCACTTTTCGTGTTCTTCATCCGGTTTGAGGGGAGATTTGTTGTTTTAATGATTCTTTCAGTTTAATTGAAGTGGTTTTATTAATTTTTTAAAAAAAACCCGATCTTAGAATTAAAAAGGTGGGTAAATATTAATTAATTATTCAAACTATCCAAAAAAAAAGAAAAAACAAAATAATAGTTGAGATAATTTTTTAAAACAAAAACAGAAATTAAAAAATTATCAAAATGCAAAGCACAATCTCAACGCAATGCAAATTAAAAAAAGGAAAAAAATAAGTTGGGATTAGATTTTTAAAATTGCTTTTCGCCTGTCCTGTGATTTTAGATTTGATGGTATTTGGTGAAAACAAAAAAACTAACGCGAAAAGAAAAGAGAGGAAAAGTGAAAAAAAAATACAAACAAACAAATAAAGCAAAGCAAAGCAAAAAAGAAAAATTTAAAAAGTGTCAACATTTTCTTATTTGTAAAAAAAGAAATGTATTATATGATCCCACGAAATCAAAGCTTTGCATGCAATGTTTTCAAATTCAAAAACCTATCAAAAGCCCTATTTGATGCTCATGGACCCGGTCTCAAATATTTTGATACTACATGTGACAAACCCCATTGAATTTCATTTGCATCATCAAAAACAGCACATAGACTTTCCTCTGGATTGTTTATGCATCCTGTGATGTTAGTTAAAAGAAATTCCACTAGAAGAAGGAGAAGGGTCATGACTCATGGAAGACAACTTAATTTACTATTCCTCTTGTCCTATAGGACGACCGTCTTTGTCAACACATGCCCTTTAAATTTGTGTAAGATGATTTATAATATTTTACAAGTATCCAGTTCATTTAATATAATTAAATACTTAATTAATTTATTCGTGTAACTACTATCCTGTCTAATTTTCATAATTAATATTTTAATTAAGCTATTATGTTATACTTATATAAACATATCATCTTTTAATTTTTCAAGAGTAAAAGTGATAATTTTTAGGTTAGGATTAACATTCTCCCCAGGCTTGTTTGGATCAGCTTATAGCTGATCCAAAAGCACTTATTTCATAAGTTAAGTGCTTATGATGGTTTATTGGTGTTTGGATCAGCTTTTTTGGATAAAGTGAAAGTCGTAAAATAAGCTCAAAAACAAATTTTATTTTTATAAGTTACAAAAGACAAGACTTTTTTTATAAGACTTAACTTACTTCAAAAGATCTTTTCCCAAAAGTCTTCTACAAAAAGCCAAAAAACACTTTTTTATAAAGTTTCATCCAAAACATGTCTATAGAGGGCATGCTCAATCTGGGTTTTGAGGAGATGAAATCCCTTCTAAATCCAGTTCAATATTTTTTTTGGTACATATTCAAACATGGACATACGTAAACAAATAAAAAAACACAAAAAACAAAAAAACAAAGTCAACAAATGAAAAAGTAAAGAATAAACGGGTACAGAAGTGCACTAGGTACGATAACTTAATTAACATCTTAGGGATAAATTCCCCGTTATGCAATTTTTGAGAGGAGAACGAAAGATAATACTCACACAAAGCTCTTACATAGAGATTTTGAACATAAATTATAATCTGAAATGTTTAAACTTGAGAACTTTCAATCACAATTATAAGCAATTACTATTGAAATAACCCACGGTTTAAAAAAAATATATCAAATGGGCCTTAGTGATAAAGTTGGAGTTGATTGCGAATATTTGAAGAGAAAAATTAAAATAAAATAAATAACATAAAGTCAAAATTAGATTGGTTGAAACTGGGTTCACATAAATTTCAAAACATGGATTATTTGAGGCAAACACATCGATGGCGGTGTGAGGCATGTGTCATTCATGAAAACGTGAAGCTTAGTAAAAAGGAGTTGAGTGATGAATTATTTATGTAGTTTTAAGATGTAACTAACGCATTTTTAAGATTAAAACAATCAAAACGCACATTCACTTATAAAATTAATGAGAATCACCTTTGGTTTTTACGTTTTAAATTATATACATGCATTAAGACTGACTCGTAATTAAAAGAATAAAAAATTTTTTCGCAAGTGTTTCTCTCAAAAAAAAAAAAAGAGTTATAGTTCGGCATTATTTATTTTAATATATTATTTAGGAGTTTTAGTTGGTGATCAGAACTCAATGTATTGAAATCTATCATCTAGACGGAAAAAAATCATATACTTATATATAATTGATTATTTGAGAAGTGTTTTTAAAGTTATTGTATAATTAAACCATCATTTTGTGGTCACGCAGCAAGTGAACCGGGATACACCTCAATTTTATTGACCTCGACAATCAAATCATGTCATTGAATAGTGGCCAAAGTTTATGAAGCCAAGCAGGTGAAAGAGTTTTTTTTTACAATAAAAATTGTGAAATATCACTTGTGTAACCAAATGAAAAATTCTTTTTGTTTATATGTAGAAATATATATATATATATATATTATGATATTAGAAATAAAAAGATCCTATTACGGCTTTAAATTATGAAAAGGTGTCGATAGCAATTATAGTATATTACTTTTATATTTATATTTTATATTTATATTAGTTTTGCCCAGATTGAATAAAATTCCTAAATCTGTTCATGTTTGGATACTTAGTGGCACAGACTTGAAATTCTTTACGTAGAAAGATATTGAGAGTTATTATCGAATCTAGCAAAAATAAAATTCAACGGTTGTAATTGATTAAATTATTATACAAGTATGATTGAACGGTTCAATACTATGCTCATGTTTATAAGCATAACAATTTGACTGAAATAATTATGTTATTGTGGTAGCACAATAAAGACCGTTAGATTCCCATCAAACGATTGAGGATAAACGTTCGTAGAAAACGCACACTCATAATATATATAAATATATATATATAATATATAATTTTATGGAATACATAAACCATTTTTTAATAAAAATCAATGGAAAAGTTTTATATCACTATTTGACTCTCTCTCTCTCTCTCTCTCTGAAATGAATCAGCAGAAGGAAATAAAAATAAAAAATAAAAAACAAGGGACCAAAACAAAATCACGAGGAAATATTTATAGTTGCAGGGCATACAATACATGATTTTTCAGGTCACACAAAAAAACATATGCAATGAGCATGTATAATTTGGAAAGTGTAATTTATGATTTTCATTAGAAAATGAGCTTTTTCACAAAAGTGAAGTTAAAATTTCATCCATCCCCTGCAAATCAACAAACAAGAACCCCTTCACGAGCTCATTCAGGAGAAGACAATAATAACAACAACAGTGGTGGGAGTAAACACATCAACCATTACAGAAAGTAGTTTCCTTCCAATTCCAGGAAGAAAATGGTGACGATCTTTCTTGTATACATACAAATCAAAATGGAATTAAACCATGATTTGTGGTTCACATGCTTCAAATGGCGTAAATCCGGCTTATATCGGAGTCAGATAATTCTGAATTATGGTGCCATGAGTTTGAACCGCTCCTCCTTGATGACTTCTCCCTTTTCTTGATTTTTCGGCTTCTTTTGGACTTTACAACATAGTAAGTCATGGTGCCAAGCACACCAGCCATGATCAGACCACCTACCAATGTTACTAAGATTGCTGCCCACTGGAAATGCCGACCAACCACGATGTATGAAGAAGCAATGAAAGCAACAGTAGTGCATACGGATGCGAGCCACATCAACTTGTTGATCACCTCCACAACCCTTCTCTCAGATTTCGTCTCACCCCTAACAAGAGTTATCTGAACCACAACAACAGCCAATGAGGTAAACAGAGCGACAGCATTGAAGACAAAAAAAATCTTGAAAGAAGCCTTATTGATGGCCACCGCAACTCCATCATCATGAGTACCACCCGGCACAGTGAAGATAGCAGCAAAGGCAACTGTGGCAAAAAGAACAGCAACCACAGTTACAGAATTTGTGGCATTATTAATGCCTTCACGATGGAGTTTCCTGAGCTCCTTAGCAATACCATGCACATTCTTATTGGTCTTCCTTGTCTGCTCTAGCTGTGTATGGACATCCTTCTTAATCTCAGTCACTGTCTTTCGCAACTCATCTCTAGGCTGATTCAGTTCATTTGCTCTGACAGCACCAAACCGTGCCAAACATTCCTTAATCTCTGCAGAATCTTCAGAGAGCGGTAATGCTTCAGCAATGTCATAGGCTGTTTTGTGTTCCCTATTCAGTGCATTTACATGGGTGTCTGGAAGGCTTAAAAGAAAATTTACAATCTGCATAAAAGAACAACAACCTTAGTAAGACCACCTAAATCAAGTTATAATTCTTTAAGCAAGATCAATTCACCTGGGAAAAATCAAAGTCATCCACTAGAAAAGAGAACCAGATTCAATCATAAAGTAGAAAAGAGAATCAGATTCATGGACAGCAATATTGTTGCACTTGGAAGCTATAGGATGTCATCACAAATACAAAATTAAAACTATTGAAGCTCTCCAAATAAACTAACAGATTATAAAGATGCGCAACTCACTGATATTCATTCAATTAACAAAATTGGCAGACTGAAGAGAAGAGAAATTAGCTCAAAACGATGATTTTTTTAATCACAAGATTACTCTCTTCAAAAAGCCAAAGTGAAGAAATGAAATGTGAGAGGTGGTACCATCCTTCGAAAAAAAATTACGAGAAAGAAAATCACAAAACCACAGCCACAGAGGCCACAGAAATTATAGCAAATACTTCAGAACAAATGTCAGCATCAGGATATAACAATGGGGATCTTATCAGGGATGATATAAATCACATGAGGCATTCTCACAAGATTCATTTAAAGCTATATCCGGCTACCAACAAATGGACAGCAAGTCATACCTCCGCTCTTTTTTTCCTTGTTGCCACATGTAATGCTGTGTTCCCGTATTTGTCAGGCAGCATAACAATAGCAGGATCTGCATCCACAAGAGCTTGCACAACAGCAGAACTTGTTCCCTTCACTGCCATGTTGAATGCAGTTTGCCCTTTCTTGTCAGTCGCTCGAGCAAGTTGTGGATCCTTATCAAGCAATGCTTTCGCAATCTCTACATGTCCTTGACGGGCCGCAAAATGCAAAGCATTTTTCCCATTGGCTTTAGCTAACTCAACCATGCTAGAGTCTTTTGCCAATAACAGATTAACAACCTCAGTGTGCCCCCTTGTAGCAGCGGTGATTAGGGGAGTCGCATTTGATGGACCAAATGTCCTACATAGCGTTGGGTCATGGTCCAAAAGCACCTGAACAATGGCTGCACGTAATTAGTCAGTTATGATGATCATGTTGACAAAATACAACAATGATAAAAAAGAGAACTGCAATACATACAACACCAGTAAGATAATAGCAAAGTAAAATCCCATAGAAAGAGTTCAATTGCAAAATAAATCATAAAATCTCAACAATAACCAACTCAGTAGCCAAAGCATAATATTTTTGCACTCCTAATAATTTACGAATTAACATGCAAATGATCTCAACAGGAAAAGAAAGCTTTTCCAGATTGCATGAATCAAACAAAAGACTTTGTTCTATCAAGTGTAACAAAGACATGCAAATCTCTAACAGTCACCGCATGCACTAATGCAAGGAGAAAAAAAAACCAAAATTTCAGCCATCAAGGAGAAGAGGAGAACCATATCATCCATAGAGCCCTCACCATAATCCAAAAAAGTTACTTTTTTTTTCTAATCAAGATCAACAATCTAATCTAGCATTAAATAAAAAGGTAAACCAGAAACAAACAAGAACATCAAAATATGACTGATGAGCACACAAGATATATGAGAAAAATGGTGAAGATCACTGCTCACCCGTTTGGCCTTCCCTAACAGCTGCATGAAACGCGTCATAACCCGAGCGGTTCTTCCTCGCGATGCTCTCCCTATCCGAGTACTTCAACAGCTCCACTACAACATCAATGAATCCCCTCTCAGCAGCGATGAAAAGCGCCGTCTCCTCCACCTCGTTGACCTCGTTGACAACAGCGGACCGGATCTCCGCGACCTCAGCGTCAAAGTCAGCACCCCCAGAAGTGCCCATCATCTGCGCATCGATCTCGCTCAGGATCTGACGCACGGCGGCGAGGTCCCCACGCTGGGCAGCGATGTGTAGCTCCGTATCGTTGTGCCTCCCCGTCACCTGCTTCACATACTTCTTCTTCCCCGCCTGATCCATCCGCTTCCCCGAGTTCGACAGCACCAAGGCCGGTGCCGCCGTCGGGGACGGCCCCGGAGACGGCAACGGCGATACCCCAGCAACGCTCGGCGACTGGCTCGCCTGCCCAATCTCCAGATCCTTCTCTCCTACTACCAACCAAAAAAAAAACCAAATTTTCATTGAAAAAACGATCAAAAACATCAAATTGAGCTAGAATCAGGGAAATCGGGCATACCTTTCTTGATTTGGAGTTCCATTCCGAAGTGGGAGAGGGGTATTGGCGCGGCTAGGGTTAGGGTTTTTGAAGGAAAGCAAAAGGGAATTGAGCTGGCGACATTGAGAGAGGGATCGATGAAGGTGGAGGAGAAAACTCAAGTCATCGAATTTTCATTGTTTTTTTAAAAATTTTTTAATTTATTTTTTTAATTATAAGCCTTTTTTTCTTTTTTTATGGTAATAAATTTATTTAAAAGAAACAAATATGAACAATGGGATGTGGCGATTGGTAATTGGGCCCACTTTGATCGTTGATAGAGTCTCGAGATGTGACATAAATGAGATGAATGGTTGTGATTGGATCAAATAGGGAAGAATGCTGTTTGGAACGAAACAGCGGATGTTTCTACGCGTTGACGCCGCCGGGTCCCGCTTGAGTTGGCTTTCATATGTTTTTTTCCTAATGACGTGTTTTGTCGCTTTGTTGTTTATAAGAATGGGTGATTAACTACTAAAATTTAATTAAGTGTGAGGAGTTTGCCGTTGAAATTATTAATGTTTTTTTTTGAGATTGTTTATGGAGGTTCAACTAATCCAGCTTTGTAAATGCATTATATAGCCCGTTTATTCAGTGAAAAATTATTTTGACCGTATTTTTTAAAATACAATAAGTATATATATTATGAATGTATATAAGTATAGAATAATCTCAATAAATACTTGTGTTTTTACCTTGTATTAATTTTGAAGTTCGATCTCGTGTTCTTTTTAAAATGAATATATTTAGTACGTACATATAGCATCAACCTTAAATATATTTGATATATTAAATTATTGGATATAGACTAAAAGACCAGACAATTGATTCAATTCAAACAAATTTCTTTGATAGGAAATATGAGTTTTGACATTATTAATGATGTTTTCGGTTGTATGACTTTAATAATCTCCAAACTAGTTTTTGGAGAAAAATTCTCAATTTTTTTTCTCAATAAACTTTGTGGTTTATCCACTTTAATAATTATTTTTAAATTAAAAATATTTTTAGTATTAGATTTGTTCCCGGACTGGACTACCCACCCAAATTTAAAGATTTGCTCAAAAATTAAGAGACTTTGGTTAAACATATAACACTTGGGCCTTAACAAAGACGGGGCTCATTTGAAAAATAGATTATTTTTTTATTTTAAATATTTTTGGCTGGATCCAATTGGGCCCAACCCAAATTATATAAAAATAAAATAAATAAAACTATTATTTATAATTATTTACAATAAAGCTATTAATAATTTATTTTATGCATAATTTAAATTTATTAAAATCTAGTACAATTAAAAAAATTTTATTAAAACTCACTTGAATTTAATTTGTTATAAATTATTTGTGCTTTAAATTTTATCTGTTCAAAATATAAAAATATTAATATTATTTGCATGCATGACAAGCATGTCTACTATTAATCTAAACTTCGGACTAGCCATAACACATATACTTCGTACATAATCAAAGAAATTTTATCTAGATATATGTATATATTAAGTTTTGTAAATTAATTATATTCTCCTCATTGCAAATTAGTCAAAAAAAAATAAAGTATATCAAAGAACTTGTAGCCTAGCGGTACCCCGGGTCCCCTCGTTGGAGGAGACACGAGTTCGATTCCCCCTGACCGCGCTCCCCAGTTTCAAGAGGGTGAGAATGTTGTAGCAATTCCAACCCCCCCCTCCGCGTACGCCCCTGAGAATTGGCGCTTGTCGCCCTACATAAAAGAAGTATATATATATTAGATAAAATATTTAAATCAATGGTGTAATGAGCAAAAGATTTCATATTCCGCCCCCAATGTTTATATTACCCTCTGTTGAGTTGGTAATTATATATATTATCATTACTTTGTTTAAATTCCTAGAGTCATCTAATATTGTCCCAATGAAAAACCACCTATGTCATGTGATGTGATGACAGGTGGATAGAGGAAATTTTAAATATTAAAAAAAATTCATATCTATTTGTGGATTAACAAATATCCAACACTTATCCATAGTGACAGATAATATTAACCAATAAATAAAGGAAAAACTACCTTTCAAATCGCATTTAAAAATATTAAATTAAGAGATAATAAAATAATTATCCGTATTTAGATATATTATTGTTTTAATAAAATAAATAGAACAAAATAAAATAAAATATTTATAATAGTGTCTGGTAGTTCAATTTTTGGCGGTTGGGTCCTTAGATGAAATAGTAGTGTAAACTTTTTAATAGGAACTAGGTTAAGGGATCTTTGGAAAAGTTATGGAATCAGCCAATAAATTACTCTCCCATTTTTTATCTATCACAAATTTATTTATGTTCTTTTTATTTATTATTTTTTAATTAAAAAAACATTTATTATTATTTTTTTTAAAATTATCCTTATACACTATTTAATTTTAATGCTCACTTTAAAAAAATATATATTATGCAGGTTATGTGTTTAAAAATATGAATGGTCTTTGAAAAAAAAATATAGACACGAAATAACCAAATCCATAGCAAGCATGGCTATTACTAGTCTAAAGTTTGAATTAGTTATAGATACAAAATTTCCACACATAGTGAAAGGAATTTTATCTATATTATGAATATATTGATTTTTTTGCAAATTAGTTATGCTTTAATCTTTGCAAATTAGTAAAAAAAACATATATATATATATATATATAAAATAAACTATTTAATATAAAAATTTATTTAAATTAAAATTTAAAAATAATTTAACTACCTAATAATATCAAAGAAGCAAAGCGGGAGAGAAGAAAACAAGAGAGAAAGAATCAACAAAGATATAAAATGTGAATATCAGATTAAAAACTAAAAAAAGATATCTAAATAGTTTATCCACCTTTTCACAAAAAAAAAAAACTAAAAACTAAAAAAATAAAAGTTTTTCCTTAACAGATTTTTATATCAGTTTTTTTTATATAAATTATTATATTGCGGATATAATTAATAAAATAAAATAATAGGATAAACTTATTATATCTTATGTGTCTATTTATTTTAGTGGACTTTCAAATAAGAAGATAAAAATTATATATATATAAATAACAGCTTATCACTTTATCTCTTTTAACACATCTTGTTGACCAAACGGATCTTATATATTATAATTAAGATGTACCATCCTCAATTTACTCTCTCAGTTTCTGATCATTAGAATGGAACGATTAATGGCGACGCCGATAAAATTTAAAGCTAAGGTAGCAATTGGTCTACACTTCTCTTCTCATGCATTACTAGGAATATTTTTCCTAATATTCAACAGTCTTACAAGAGCTGTGGTCATGAGCATCATTCTTGGGTTGGGAGCGGTAATGTTTTTGGCCTTCCTTATTGTACTCTATGCAATTGCATTAGACGGCTTGAAAATCATGGCAGGCATCAAAGATAATGGTATGCATGAAGTTGAGGATTTTGGTTTAGTGGCATTGTTTGGTGGTGGTGGTCCTTGATATATATATATATATATATATATATATATATTCATGTCAACGTCAGAGTTCTTGCTATGATTAACTTAGGTTTAGGGTGATTTTAGAAATCTTTAATTTGTTTTTCATTGTAAATGCAGCACAAAGTCTTGCACGTACCACAATAAGACGGAACTTTGAGTTTTTTATGGGTCTCATGTAGAGGCAACGAATATCAAGTCGACGGATTCTTATGAGAGGCCCTCACAAAACACAGGGACTAGTTTTCGATTCAATAGACATTTTATTCTATATATCTTCGTTTATCTTAATAAATATGGTTTATCTATATTTTTTTAAAAGATTTGCACGTTATCTTGAATTTTAATGACAATAAATTACGGCTCAAAATTTCATAAGTTTTGTTTTCACATCATCTGTCTGATCATGTCCGATTAACTAACTATATATGAGTGATGTTCATGTAGACAAATACATAAATAGATTAATTTTTTGAATAAATTAATTTATACTTAAAGAAAAATATTAGCAATTAACATCAAAACAAGGGTGATGGTAAACTTATCAACCAAGTAAAACAGGATCAAGTAGTAAGTAAAACAGATTTGCAAAGCACAAAATGAATGGACCAAGTTCAATCAATCAAACATCATCAATGACGCGTACATGAATTTAACAAGTTACTTTGTCATCAAGTTTAAATGAAATGCGCACGCTTTCATACAAATGTATATTGACTAGACATGTTATAAACAACCCTTTTTTTTTTCAATAACTTCAGCATCTACTGTCCTTTTCTCTTGCTCCCCAGATAATGAGATAATTGACTTGGTTTTTGTCCAATTACTAAATGTTATAAACAACCACATTACACATATTCCTAAACCAAATTTCTAAATTTTTGACATAAACGCATTTACAAACAACATGTCACTGGAAAAATATTATTGGTGCTTTGAAAAAATTAATTTCATTCAATTAATTGTGTTAATGAGTCAATCAATACCACTTAATAATAAAATGTATTTGAGTTATGTATTTTACAATTTCATTGTATTTAAACAAAACTCAAATTTAATGTTCACATCATAGATTAAACTTCCATGAATTTTCAAATTTTTGAATTTTCTCCTATATATCTTCCTATTTCTTATTTAATCACATCTCCTATACTCGGTTTTAGATTGTAGAATGTAGACTAAAACCTTTCCTAAGTATTACAACTGCATAGTCCTTGTTTGCATCACATCTTAGATCATACTTTTTAGTCAAAGTTAATAGTGATTTATATTCCACACAAAGAACCTATAAACAACAGGGAAAGTAGAATCAAAACTCAAAAAAGTAACAATTCTTTACCACACCAATTAGCACCACAGTTTGACTGACTGACCTGTAATGATAGGAGCTTGTTCTTACTAAACGAATTTTTACACATTGTTGATTAAATCACCACAAATTAACTCGCAGGCAACCATACAATTTCAAGATGGAAAATATATATTTTATTGCATTAACAATCAAATAATGTTAGCATAACCCAATAGTAAAACATAAGTTAGTTTCAAAGAAAGACAGATAATTTTGATTTGGTTTATGAAAATAAATTCAGTGATAAATTTCATGTGCCAATATTATTTAAATCCAAAAAGAGAGGTTATTCTTAATTAAAAAAACAAAGTAATTTATAATAAATTATGATAAATGAGGCGCAAAATAAATCAACTTTTCAAACCCTTAATAATAAAAGTAAAATGGAAAGTTCATATGAGCAAGTGGCTTACGTACCTGCTGAAAGAAAGTTCACAGCTTTCTCAGTCCAAGGAAATTTGTCCTTTTCACATCCCTCCGGAAAAAAGAAAACCTTTTAAAAAATAATAAAAATTAAAAATGAAAGCCAGGAGGATCATCAATCCTAGTAAATCTATTTTTCTAAATAAAATAAATAATAAATAATAAAACATCCACATTAATTAGCGAATGGCTTACGTACCTGAAGAGTGAAGAGTCAGCGAACTACCTTGCTGAGCTCTATATAAGGAACACCTCCCTTCGTATCTCCCTCTAATTTAGTCAAGAGAGAAAAACGAAGGAAGCTGCCGCACAATCCTCTCTAGCTTGAAGAAACCGAAACGAAGAACCAATCCGCCATTAGAAATGCCGAGAAATGAGCATGTTTAGCCTGTTCTCCAATCACAACGAACATCATCACCAGCACCATGACAATGATCATCATCTCCATCAAACACTTGATCCCCATGGCCAAGGTCATCATCATCATCATGGCATCAAAAGCATTTTTTCTCATTTTCATCACCGCCGCCACCGCCACCACAACGGGAGAGCACTGCATGGGCCGCCGTCTCCGACGAATGAGAGCTCATCAGTGTTGATGATGGAGGAGAACATCAACGCCGCCGAGCTCATTTTCTCTAAGTGGGACGCGGAGAAGAATGCCTACGCTAAGATCAAGTTGCTCTTCAGTGACGACCGAGAAGAAGCGGAACAGTTCCTCCGCGCGGTGGCTGAGCTCCAGAACGCCATGGTGTTCTTCGTCGACAATGAGCTCGGCGGAGCTACAGTGTCCCGCTCTCATGCTTTGGTGCGAGCCCAGAATCTTATGCAGACCGCCATGCGACGCCTCGAGCGAGAATTTTACCAGATTCTCTCTGCGAACCATGACCAGATGTATCCAGAGTCGGTCACGACGATATCCTCTGTTTCCTCGATCTCGACTGTGATTGAGGGACGGGGACGATCCTGATGAAGAGATCCGCGCTGCGGGTGAGTTTATCAGCGAGATGGAGAGCTCTTCGGCACTCGCCGTGGCGGATCTTCGTGCCATCGCCGGCGCCATGATCTCCGCTGGATACGGCAAGGAGTGCGTGAAAATCTACAAAATTCTCAGGAAATCCATAGTTGATGAGGGGCTCTACCGCTTTAGGGTTTGAAAAGCTCACCGTTAAACAAGTCCAGAAACTCTCTCGGGAAACGCTCGATCTTAGGATCCGGACATGGATCTCCGCCGCCAATGTCGCCGTTAAAACCCTCTTCGCCGGCGAGCGGATTCTCTGCGACCAGGTCTTCGGTGGGTCAGAATCAATTAGCGAGTCCTGCTTCGCCGACATAGCCAGAGACGCAGCCGTCCAGCTTCCTCGGATTTGCGGAATTGGTAGCCAAATCCAAGAGATCGCCGGACAAATTGTTCAAAATCTTAGACCTCTATAGCATGATCTCGGAGCTCTGGCCGGACATTGAATCCATTTTCTCCTTCGATTCAACCTCCGCGGTGCGATCTCAAGCGCAAGCATCACTCCAGAAAGCTCCGCGAGGCGGCAAGATCCACCCTGGCCGACATCGAGGTGGAGATCCAGAAGGACGCCTCGAAATCACCACCTCCACGGGCCGGAATCCATCCATTGACGCGATACGCTATGAACTACATCTCCTCACTCACGGATCACGAAGCGACCATTGACGAGATCTTCGCTGATTCACCGATCCCGGTGAAAAGCCCTTCTCCGGCAACGACTCCGTCCATCAATTGGCTTCTACTGCGGCTGCTTCTGGTGCTTCTCTCCAAGCTCGATTCCAAGGCCGGAATGTACCGCGACGAGGCGATCTCGTACTTGTTCCTCGCCAACAACATGTGGTTCATCGTGAGCAAAGCCAAAGAGGGCAAGCTAGGGCTTCTATTGGGAGAGGAGTGGGAGGCTCTGCATATCGAGCAGGCGAGGCAATACGCCACGAACTACGAGAAGCTGGCCTGGCATAAGCCAGCGGATGCCACGACGAAGACGTCGGCGGCGACGGCGCCGGAGAAAATGAGAGCCTTCACCGCGGCGTTCGAAGAGACGCTGAGATCGCAGAGAGAGTTCGAGATTGAAGACGAATCATTCAAGCAGGAGGTGAAGGACGATATCGCGGGAATGATGTTACCGGGTTCTTTATAAGCAGTGCATTGAGACCTTATCGGATTCGGGTGCATCTGTGATCAAGTTCGCACCCGCTGATTTGATCAGCGGGTTATCAGATCTGTTTGAAGTGGTTAACAGGTCAGGGTTGAAAGAGGAATAACCATAGCAGCTCTTCACGGCATTTTTTATTATAATGTATTATAAAATTTATTTTTTATTTTTTTAATCCACACCCTTAATTTATTATAAATTGAAAGAGTTCAAAATTGAAGACGATGATCTGCTGCCTAATCCTCTTGCTCTCTCCTGTTATGCTCGTTAGGGAGTCTCTTTCTCTGGAGGTTGTTTTTTTATTTCGTCGCATAATTTGTTATAGGTTTTTCTCTCGTTATCTCATTTGTATTTTTTTAATTTATTGTCTGATATGTAGTTTCGAGTCGTTGGGTTTATAAACCACTTTTTATAGTTGTTGTTTTTGCTTTTTTCCCTATATTTTTCTTTTACCATATTTATATTTCTTTTTTGTACGCGTTTTTTTCATTTTTAATGCATTGTGGTTTATCAATTTAAAAAAAGAGTTTGATGCATATTTATCATAATTCATGAATGATTGCAGTGTGGATGTACAAGAATTTAATTTTTTTTAAAAAAATAGATAAACTACGAATGTATTATAAAAGTGAAGTAAAAATACAAAACACATACAACAACAACATGTTCACTAGGATTGAAACCCAAAACAAAAAAGAAAAAAATTTAACAACAAAATAATAAATAAATAAATTCATTGTCGAACTGGATGAATAGAATTGAAGGAGCTCAGACTAAAGAGGCCTCGTTGATGGAGAGTCGTCTACCTCACTTGTTGGAGTTGAAGGTAGAGGGGAATTCAAAATTTTTCTAATATATATATATATATATAGGTAAACACCAGGTATAGTTCGGATACTTACAAATCACAAAGGTGGTATACGTAGATAGGTAATACCTGATTTTTTCCCCCACATATCATCTAATAGGGTTGTTGGGTTATCGGGTTATCGGGTATGGATATTGTTTCTCTGGAAACCCGATCCGATAGCCCATCTATAGGTTATTACCTATAAATAGTCTTCTCTCGTGATTCCATCTCTTCGGAACTAGGGTTTCGTCTTCCTTCTCGCAGCGCCGCCGTGAGAGAAAATCATTCCGATGGGTGAGAATTCGATCTCCGTCGCCATTTTTTTTCATTGGATATGCTTCTCCTTTTCAGTTGTCCCTCTTCTTTGGCAGCGAGAATCAAGGTTCATGAGTTGCGAGGGAAGTCCAAAGCGGATCTGCTTACTCAGCTGAAGGACCTCAAGGCGGAGCTGGCCCTTCTCCGTGTCGCCAAGGTCACCGGTGGTGCCCCCAACAAGCTCTCGAAGATGTGCGCTTTCTCTGATCTTTTGCTTTGTTATTCTGTGCCTATGAATTCTAACCTATCATGTGTTCGATAAAATGCGGCAGAAAAGTGGTGAGGTTGTCAATCGCGCAGGTGCTGACAGTGATCTCGCAGAAGCAGAAGGCGGCGCTCAGGGAGGTTTATAAGAAGAAGAAGCTCCTTCCCCTTGACCTCCGCCCCAAGAAGACTCGTACCATCAGGCGCCGCCTCTCCAAGCACCAGGTACTGCATTTGTGCTTTAATCTTTCTAAGTTAAACATACCGAATAATTTGTGATTTTGCTTGCCATTTGAATCCTAAAAATAGAATTTTTATCAACTTCGTGGCTGTTTCTCATTAGACATTAGTCTTAAAAAGAGAAATTCTTGTCAACAGTTTGCATCGAAATCTGAATAGGCTCTTGGTAAATATGATGAATTGATTTACAGCTTCTAAACAATCCATCCTTCCTAGATAAGAGTGTATGTGGGGGTTGGTTCTTGAATTCAATTTCTGATTCACTGATGAAAAAGACCCTTGCATGTTTATATATTGTTTTAAGGTTTGCTATTGTAATTAGTTAAATGAATTAACCCTTCCCCCCTCCCCTGGTTCCATTGTTTCTTCTTTGATGATAGTATTCTTGCTGTCTTCTTTGGACAATGAATCTGCTAAGCTATACATTATCCTGTTACCCCATGGATGCATTTGTTGGAAAGTGAATCTAAGCACCCTGTAGATTTGACCTAGGCTTAATATTAGTTTGCTTTATTTCCTAGAAACATTAGTTAGTGTTATCTACTGGACACATTCCTCAACTAGAACCTTGTGATCCAAAGTCCAACTATGGGTGTTATGGAACTTGTTAAGCTTGGGGAGGTGAGGTGAGGTGAGGCTGATGAAATAGGGATGGCGGGCATGCAGGCAGGATTAGGGGACCGAAATGGCTGCCTATGAAGTTTAGGCTGTAATTTAACATTTCAATAATTTGGGTTTTCTGGTTTAGTTTTCCTTGTGGCTCCCCTGGGTGGGGTTCAGCAAGTGTCAATTGCACCACCTTATACTATCACCAAAGGAAGTAGTTTTAAGTTTCTTTAATAATCAGGATTTCTTTGAGTTTGTAGAATTTTCTGTTTGTTTGCTCAAAATGCATTACAATATACTAGTTTTTAAGACATTGTTACTCTTGATCTATCCTATATAAACGGTTCTAACATATACTTAATTTTTTATTCAGTTGTCATTGAAGACAGAGCGGGAGAAGAAACGAGAGCTGTACTTCCCAATGAGAAAATATGCCATCAAGGCATGAGCAAGTTTTGGGCCTAGACTTTTTTCTTTTTTTCTCTCAACCAGTAGTACATGCTCTAGTCGGTTTGTGTTCTTCCAGGATGAATGCTTTCTGTATCCTTGAGTATTCCTATTTTGTTCTTAATTTAAAACCTTGTCTGGATTTATTGAAGTTAATGTCTGAGTGCAATTTCCAATCCTTTCATCTTATCATCACTAATTGCCAACTTGTTTGTGGATTTAATTCAAGCTCTTCTTGCAATATGCTATATCAATACAGAGCTCTCTACAACCTTGAATTTTCTGGATATTTAGCAGCCTTTTTGTTCTGTGACCAATTCACAGCCAAGGGAAAACACAAAATATTATTTGAGGTGTCAAGCATTAACTATAAGAAAATTTTCTAGCTGCGTCCCACTTCCATAAAACGTTAATAATAATATTTAAATAATACTTTATAAAACAATGATGCGAAGCACCTCATTAATAGAATCAAAGGATGTATATTCCATACATCAACTCGGATGTACACCATCCGCTCCGATGCACATCTCTTTTTCCAACCTGTATTCTTACTTTAGTAGTATGGTAATCACAATCCATGTAGCAGTTTAAAAAGCTAAACATATTGCAAATTACAGGTTTCCATAGATGTTCCCCAGACCAACTCCAATGTACAGCATAATGAAACAAAAGCATCAACTCCAATTATGGACAAGATGTGCTAAAATTACTTCAATAAACGCCACAGAAGTGAATGTCGAGCGCTGATAGCAGCATGTAGCACCCTCGCAGATCAAAGGCTATGAGGGGCCGGGTCTAGTTAAGGGCAGTAGTGAATAGGAATGGCCTTTGATCATATTCCAGCATGAACTCAGAGACAAGGTCTTCCAATAAGTCCTCTTGTAACATTCCCTTGTATATCCATTCCAATCATATCAACTTCTTCTTCCCAATTTAGCCATTTCAATTCAAGGAAACTCTCTAGGTTGCCAGTCAGTTCCTTTCTGTTTTTCACCACCATTTGCCAGACCTTCTCGACTAGATCATCACGGGACTTTATTGGCCTAAACGTTCTCGTTTGTTTCATCCATGGATGCAAGTTTCTGTAAGCAGTACCGATTTCTGCTAATTCTAAGTTTATAAGATCAAACAGATGCCTTCTTTCAGATTTTGGCCATGACACCAGAAAGTTGTACTTCTTTTCAAGGTTATCGAACACATTCATCTGAACTGGATATTCAACTGAGCGAAATGGATCTGGGAACATATCCAGGTCTGTACCATGAACACCTGAATCAATGAGTACATCAAGCAGGTAAGAGAAAGTCACGATCAGCTTCATCTTTAAATGACTGTAGAATTTCTCCGGCATTTGTAGTAAAATGGCCTTCTCCTACAGCATCATCATCATCATCACTTACTATCAACTCTGATTGCTCTGAGTCTATGTCTAAGGACTCCAACTTAAGACGTCGAAGTTGCCTTCGGAGTTCTAATTCAACACAAAAAGGAAAGAGAAGAAATGAACAAATTGAAGTAGTGTTATTGATGCTATTACATGAAAGGAAATTTCCCACTAAATTGTATCACTTACCCTTTAAGATCTGCGCAGACTCTCTCGAAGCATCCACTGCTGGAATTCTCTTCTTCAGAAGTAGGATCAAGAACAGACACAGGACTTGGTTGCTCAGATTCCTTGGAACCTGAGGAGGACCTTGATTCAATTGAATGAAGGTGAGATGGAACCGGTTGGTCCACTTGAAGGCCAGATGTCTCCTGTAGGTAAGATGGTGATGAATAATTATTTTGAATCAGAATAGCAACAAATTACTTGTTATTATAGAAATATAGTTTGGCAACACTGGAGAAACTAGATATCCCAATGCACATCTAGTGAGTCATAAAAACAGTTTATTCTACATAGTTATTTTCTAAAATTCTAGCAAATATAGCAAAGGACGTGAAAACAAACCTTTATCGTGAAATCATTCTGACGATGACCATATGTGTCTGGTTTACTCAACTGCTCATTGGCCACATGAGAAGATGTTCTTGTTTCTGGAACAGGGGAATCATGGACTAGGTGCCTTGTGTCATCCTCAGAAGGTTCAAAGATCATACCTTTATTGGGATGATGACTCTTAGAAGCTGTATTCCTTAACTCCTCGAGATTCACATGTATCTCTCTTACAGGTAGTATATTTTCTTCACCACAAACATCCAACCGTGCAGCTCTATTTCTCTGGCATCTGAAGCTTCTGCGAGACAAGCTCCCCATCTGATCAATCGGTTCCAATATAAAGTCATCAGCCTCGAGATTGAGCATGTCTTTAGGTATATAACAATCACTATTTTTATTTTCAGCATCTCTGCATCTGGCACCAGAAGAAGATGGGGCGGAGACAGATCTTTGCAACTTTCGAGTACACCTTTCTTCCCAGGCATCACTACCACGAAAACCATAAGAAAGACTTTGTCTGCTAATAACTCCAGATTTAGCCAGTCTTTCATCCCTTGTAGTAGCAATATTATTGAGAAATGCATATGGTGTTTCCATGACAGAGAGAGCAAGCATTTCTCCCAAAGTACCTGAGTCTTTGTCAACAAGACCCATCTCCGGCGACCGTTTGGTCATCTTCCATTTCTCTGACAGACCTTTCTTATCCTCCCTGCTCATAGATGTTGATGTTTTAGTTGAATAAGAAGATGAGGAACTTGAATTATCATTCAGGGTACATTGAAATTCCTCGGTGTTAACACGTGATCTCCCTGTTCTCTTCTTCTTCCTCTTCATTTGTGTATCATAATTTATACTCTGTTTCATTTGCTCCATAATTTCCCGAGCAACATCTCTAGAACCTTGAACATTATGAGGCATGAATTCCATATCATCTAGTGACTTCCGCAAGGCTCTTCCTTTAGCATGCACTTCCCGAATAACAGACATTAGTGTTTCCTCACGCCATTTGTGATCAAACCGAAAATCATCGTCATATCTTGATAAATTAACAGTTCTTGCTGTCTTGTGAACTTTACTGAGACGAGGTTTTAAAACCACAATCTGAGTTGGATGCCTGCAACCATCAGCTTCGACCCCATAGTCTAACTTTGACAACATGTGTGAGAGAGCAGACTTGTGCTCGTTGAGAGAACTGCTGTCATGTCTAATGGCAGGTTTCCTAAAATACGCAATGTCATCTACTTGTATACGTGCACGTCTCCTACCACTCCTTTCTGATTGAGGACATACCTCACTGTGTTTAGCTTCTCGAGCTCGAGTTGATTTTAGGATAGTGATGTGGCTTGCGTGAGGGGGTGGAGCACCCTTCAAGTCTTGGAGATGTTTTGAAAATAAGGAATTGGGTTCTTGGAGAAATTTCAGAAAAGGGTCCTTGTTCAAATCTGATATTTCCAGCATGTCATCAAGCTTGTGCGGCTTTTGAAGCGTTTCAACAGTTGATAGATGCTTTGAGTCCATATACTTGGTGTCACTTCTTCCTGAGTATGATATTCCCCTTCGAATTGATTGATTTTTCTGCTTCTCAGACTTTGATGTTTCAGCAATTTCATAAACATCTTTGATATCTTCATGTTCATCCAAAGTCTTCTGAGCTGAATGATCTTCGGAAGATACATACTTGTCTTCAAAACCACTAAATGATTCATGAGAACGACGAGTATCCATCACATTGTGTTTCTTCTGGACTGCATGAGCAGGCAATGTATCCAGGCCCATCAGTCTTGCAACCAGACTAGGTGAATGCCGTCTAATCTCTGATTCTTTTGATATCTCTTCATCTATAAGTGTCCTTATGGGTGTTCCACCGCCTCTCCTATATGAACTTTGCCTGACCTCCTGGGCAAACTGAACAAGTGATACCATAATAAACACATTAATACCTGAACTGAAGCTCTGGGAATATATTCAGCATGAAAGAAGTAATACATGATAAAAGGCAACTAATCCAAATGCTAGCAATGTCAAGTTAGCAGTCCTCAAATTACAATGCAAGTCACAAAGTGGTATCACACTTTCAAGTTCATACTCATACATAATTCAGTATGTAATAAAAAGCTAACAAGGACTATCATCTCATGATCTATTGAGAGAGAAAATTTCAGACACAGAAGACCTGTATTTCCAACAGGAACAAAAGTGAACTTACAGAATTTCCTTGTAAAGGAAAGCCATCATCATAGTTGGAAGCATCTGGTATGTTTGAGGCATATTCTCTCTGTCTGATGCGCCCTTTGCCTGAAATAATGCCCATATTCATCAGAAAACAGGGTAATTGTATCAAAAGTCAATCAAAAGCTAGCATCACAGTAAAATTCACTGACAAATGCTTAATATATATATTAGAATGCTCAATAGTTTTTCCAAAAACCAAGTAGTTTTCACAACAATAATTCTATTTTATACAAGACAAAATCATAGAATGCTTAATATTAGAAGCCCTCTCAAACGCACTGAGACCCTTTCTTAGAGTGTCCTCCGCTGTAAGAATTGGCATTGAGATTCATGGAAGGTTGATATAAAGGTTGGCACCAAAATTTAGAGATCCAAACAGTAACACATTGTGAAAAATCAGATCAACACTTAAAGAAAACACTCTCAACACCACCAATGATCATAGGATTGCCTAAATTTAACATGAGAAAAAAGTGGATTATGCTAAATAAATTTCATAGAACAAAACATAAATAAATAAATAAATAAATAAAGATAATCCTAAACAAAACAGCAAAAAAGCTTTAGCTGTGATTTACATAAGCTGCAAACACAAAAGAGAAGTACAATTACTAAAGAGTAAATCCAGCCAAGAGTTCTAATAAATAAACAAGTGGGAAGAACAGACAAAGGTGAGATTTTTATTTCATAAAAAAGACGCAAAAATAAAATTTTTTGAATAAAACCAGAAAAATTAACACGATACACAGAGCATGACAGAAGTCAGACAGAGTTCAGTACCTTTTCTCTTAATCCAATAAAAAAATTTAAAAAAATATATCAACATTTTTAAGAAGAACTCCAACAAGTTTTCACCGATGAGCATTTTCTTTAAAGCATCAAAACCATCAAAATTCATCAATTAACAAAATAATAAATCAGCATGAAAAAAAAAACTCAAAACCCAGAGAAGCAGAAGAAGAAGGGAAAAACTCAAGCAAAAGGCGGCATTGAGAAGGACTCCGACCTTCTCCACTCGCTCGGTCCACAGAAGCGACGATCCCCTTCCTCCCAACCCCAGACCCTCCACGCTTGGACCTCTGTTTAGCTCCGTATCCGATCCAGTCCATCTCTTCCAATTCAACGATGAAACCGTGGGCGAGAAGCTAAGACAACAAGCTCAAGCACTGAAGAGAGACAAAGAGACAAGGAAAGGTGGGTCTCCGTAGATGCTGGCGTCTTGGGGAGCGAGACTCTCACCGACAGAGCTCCAAGGTCGTCAATGGCGTCCTTGGAGGCAATGCATCTCACTCTCTTTCTCTCTTTGTAAATAGCGACAAAACTACACTGTTTTCCTCGTTGGGACATCTTTTCGAAGAGAATCGAATAGTTACTCGCAGGCGTACGTTAGTGTTGTTTATTAAGAGTACGTGGCCGTCATTCATTGGACAATTTCGTCGAGTCTCGTTACGGTGCTCCGCGGAGGAGTGGATTTTGGCTGGATTTGAATTTCAAAGCGGGCTGGGCTCTGTCTGCGGGTTTTACGAGGTACCCGGTTTGTTAACGGGCCTATGTTTTTTTAAAAAATAATTGAGAGATAACTAATAATTTTAAAATAAATAAATGCATTTATTTTTATGTTATATATATAGATATTCTATTGTTTGCAAAAAATTATTATTAATTTTTATATTAATCAATTTGCAAAATTAACGCCTTTATTTCAGTAAAGCCATCATATTGTCTTGCATGCATAAAAACACAAAGAGTGAAGTAATGAAGCAGGAGATGAGATTGCTGTTTACTCTTTAAAATTTAAAAAAATAAAAAAAAATATATATATATGTATATATTCGTTTATTATTTGTTTAGTATTTTGTTATGAAGCACATGTGAAGGATAGAGAGTCAAAAAGAAGAAGATAATTTATATTATTTGCCCTGAATTTCTGAAGTTTACTGTGGAAGAAGACACCTGCTCTTTGGTGTTGATGTGATGGAAAAAGAATTAATAAAGAGTGAAAATTAAATAAATAAAAGCAAGGAAAAAAAATAGCACGGAAGAGGACCAATAATAGAGGTACAAATACTAGTTAAGGTGGAAAGCTAATAGAGAAGAGAGACACAATGACATGCAGTGTATATCACTTTATAACATATAATTCAAGCTTTGTTTGGTAAAGCCACACCATTTATAATTTATTTCTAGTTTGATATGTCTTTTGTTAGGTAAAGGATGAGTCAGGTTGGCCAACATGTCATATCTTCAAACAATCTAGACTTCAAAGACTTTAAAACTTTTTATATCATTAAATATTCACTGAGATTTATTAACTTTTGACTAATTATGTTGTTTAACTTGAATGATTATATATTTTTTATAACAAAATAAATAAATCAAGAATTTATTGAAGTTATGTTGTATTTTGTTTGCTTCTTGTGATGGTTTAGTGATGATGGTAAAATCAAAGTTGCATTTGATAATGATATTTGATTTATCAGATATAGACTTATGAAGATGTAATGTCATAAAAATGATTATTATTGAAAATGTGTCGATATCAATCTAGTGATATATTCCTAGTTTGCTTGAATTGTTTTAATAAAAATCGACAAACACTGTCAAGAGACAGATAAGTACAAAAATGCACTTATTATAGTAGCTTACTGATACTAAAAAGTACAACACGTTTCACATAGATTTTTTTCTAATTCGATTTTAAGTAATATAATAAATGAACTATTACATAAATTTGAATAAATAAGCTGAGATCTCCATTTAGTGGTTTGCATCTAGCATGATATAAGACCATGTATGTCTCAATTATTAAGTTTAATTTTCATGACATAAATACATTTTAGATTTTGCACAAAATAATTTAATAGATAATAACTAATTCATGGAAAATTAAACAAGAGATGAAAGTATAAAATTGAATTATTGAATGTTTTAAAACAATGAATTAGTAACTAATTGAGTTTTAAAAGTGTAATTCGATCATGATTACTTTAATAGAGATGCCATGGTTGATGTCTTGTCACCTAGGAACAAGACACCATCCATGTTCCACAAAATACATTAGGGAGGGAGGGAGAGAGCTTGCCAATGGCAGGCAAAGTTAAAATAGATTTGACAACTGATTCCGCCCAATTCACTCAATCATGCATGGCTTTATACTGTAATATGCACCTAGTTTTATTAATGTCAAACGACCTAAGTAGGGAGCATAATTTCCATGAAATTTTTACTCAATATTCCATCTCATAATGATATTTGGACTATTGATACTTGTCACTATGAATGAAAAAGATTGTGTTGTTCTTTGGACAAATTTTAGAAACGTATGGATTAAGTTATATATATATATATATATATATATATATATATATATATATATATATATTATTAAGCACAGAAGACATTTGTTGACCTTACGCTTGGACCTAATTAGAATTGTTATTATTTAATAAAATTGAAACATTAAACTAGAGCTTTAAAGTTTTCAATTAAGGTCCTTACAAGTTAAAAACCAAAGTCTAAATTGAACTATTAATTCGTAATATATCTTTTGTATATATATTTCAATTAATAAGTATGAAATATCTAACCAAAACCAAACTAGGTCAGATCTAATTATCAATTTGATGTAGTACATTAATGACATTATTATTAACTTATACACTTTCACATAGTAGGAGTCCTAAATAAGTAATTTGATGTATAAAATAAGAAGGTAAATAATCGCTCATTAATGACTTTATTATTAACTCATACTATTATACACATCACATACTGGGAGTCCTAATGAAGTAATTAGTGTTGGGAGGTCATATTCAAGTCATGTTGATTTATATATATTACATTGATTTGTCTTATCCCATTTTAAAAAAAGCTGGTAACACATAATGTCAAACATGTTGCTTCTAACCTAATTTGAATAAAATAAAATAATATATATATATATATATTTTGAAAAAAATAGATAAATCATATTTATTAAAAACGGAGATAAACACAGAAGGGAAAAAAATATGAGACACAGAAGCCAAAAGCTTTTACAAAATTACCATAAGAAGTGGAGAAAAAAAGTAAATTTTAAAAATAATAAAAAAAATAAAAAAGAACCTCAAAGAAAAAAAAATTTAAGAATACAAAAGCAGTAGTTCTCCTTTTAATATATTCCGTGATTTATCTATTTTATATATATAAAATCGCATAAAATTACAAATGTTAATATGACAACACTATTTGCCACTTTTATCTATCTTATGTTGTTCGCACATGTTTTTTTTATAGAAATAATTAAAATACCGACATACTTTTTATCTTGCACTATTCATAGGATTAAAAAATTATACTCTGTTAATTTTTACAATAAAGTAATTTTATAATACAAGCTGACAAGACTCATTTTAAAGATGATAATATAAATTACCAATGTTAATCATCATTTTTATGTTTTATTACATAATGAAGTTGAAAAGGTTGGGAATGTTCCACATCATCATGTAATTAATCCTAACTATTTAAACAACTTAATCAATCAAATTTTATTTTATTTTATTTTTTTTTTTAAGAAAAGCGGGGCGAACCCACTAGAGACCCAGAAACGTGCATAAGCCTCGATGGAACAAGTGGGGACGAGATCGCGCTCACGTAGGCACTGGAACCATTCATACACAACCACTATTCACAACTCCTAGAAATGTGCCTCAACCGAGAATCGAATTCTCACCACTCGGAAATCTATCGGTGACCCATATACTAATAGACCCGAAGGTCGTTGGCAACTTAATTTTAACAAGTGGAAGTTGTTTGCTGTAGAATTTAACAGCGAATCCGAAACATGATCGAAGCGCTCAAAATTAACAGGAAAATCAGGAACGTGTTTTCCTCCTCGAGATTAGTAAAGTGAGTAGGAGCCCATCTGAAAACGTGACAAGACGCTACCGTCTCGCCCTTATCTTTAATTAATTAATTTATTTATTTATAATTATAATCCACGACATGGGACCATAGTCCCCATTCCACACTATCCAAATTTCTGGTGTGAAGTTATCATGATTATGGCCCGTTTTACGGGCCCGGACCCATTTGGATTGTCAAGCAGTCATTACTCGGATGTTTCATGGTTCAACGTAACAGAAGCTTGGCAGGTGTTTGCATGATTTCAAGAATGGTTTCCTGATGATTTAGACCTTGGATATAGTGCTTGTCCTAACTGGGCAAGTAAATTTTATTTATTTTTTAATATTGGATATAGTGCTTAATTTATATAAAAAAAATGTATTAGTTAAAGTGAACTTAATGCAACAATAGATGAACGACTTTATAAATAGCATAAATACAGAGTAAAAATTTTAGAAGATAACTGTACTATGATCGTATTCCACTTTGCTCACTGAATTTTGATTTATTTTTTTAATCACTTATAATAATTCTGTTTCATCGGGAGATCATACATAAGATTATAATTAATTTTTATTGAGCTGACACCAGAATTACATGTCACGCATTAATCCACATTAGCTTGGACACGTCAACAAGGTGTGTGAGAAAGACACCTTAGCAAACACCTCATTAAAGGCTTCTCATGAAATGCAGATGTGTATGCATTATATGCTAATGTGTATGGTTATGTGTATTTTTAAACACACATTACTGATATGTTAAAGCCATCGTGGATTAAGTAATTTTAGTTTAATGTATGACGTGTAATTCCAGTGGCCAGTTAAGCAAAAATTGATCAGAAATTTTATTGGTGATCTTCCGGTAAAATAAAATTAATATAAGGTGATTGCAAAAAAAACAAATTAAAATTCAGTGAGCAAAGTAAAAAACGATAATAATAGTATAATACAGTGACCTCCTAAAATTTTTACCCTACAAATACAACATTAAAGAGTGGGGTTGAAAATTTGCGTACATCTGTATACTGTTACCACTGCACTCAGCAAGAAAGAAAAAACAAAAACTTAAATTTTTCTTTAAATGCTTTTCGAGAGCCATCTTTCAATTATTAATAAATGATCTTATTAGCTGTTATTTTCTGAAAACTCTGTTATGCCATTTTCATTGTATAATACTATAGGATACTACACCATCTTTAGTAGTTTTACTTTTTATATTGCCTATCTAGCTCTATATATTTACATTTACTCTACTCTTATATCAGACGTGCATGGTAGGTTTAACACTTTATTTTTTACTCTTTTGGCTAATTTAGCCACATTTATTAAAAAGATAATGATATAATTATATGATTTATAGATTTATCTTTTACTGTACAAAAGATTTGCCATTAAAACAACCCTCAGTAAGGCCCAAATAATTTCGGCCCAACTTCACCGTAACAAGCCCAATGATATCCAAACAGTTATATATATATATATATATAACACATTTATTAACAGCAATTAGTAAAATTTAAACATTATTTGGTTCCCAAATTTATTTAATTAATTAATTCTTTTATTTTTTGGGGTGGTAAATGTAAAATTTACAGTTTAGAAGTGCTGGGTTTTTTCTAGAGAAACAGAAACCGCGCTGTGGAGACGTGGTTGTTCTCGTTGTGGCACAAATCGAATCCCATTCTAGCCCTCTTTTTCGTCTCTTTGGACGAATCGTAGGCGGCAACCCTAGTGATCGTGTTCCCCCATGGCTGTCACTTCTGAGAAGCCCGTTGAGCTCTGCGTCAAGGCTGCCACCGGCGCAGAGGATGTCGTCGGCGATTGTAAGCGATCAGCCCATCTTTTTCTCTTTTTTTACTTTTTCTCGTGTTTTTATGGTTGAAATTCTGTGTGTTTCGTGGAAAGTGGCTATTTTTATATTTAATCTCTTCTAGTCTTTTGATAGTTTAATTTGATTCTAGAAAAATGTGACCTTTTTTTATTTGGATTGGATGGAGCGATGTGTTATAGTTGTCAGTTTGGCAGATTTGAATCAATGTTTTAGTAATTTATTTTTGTTTTCTGATTTGTTGTGTAGGTTTAATTCAATATTTAACTATATAAAAATCTTTATTTTAATGTTATTTTATGGCAAAAAGTAATAATAATAATAAATAATTTAAGTGAATGTGAAACAGGTCCCTTTTGTCAGAGGGTTCAGCTGACGCTGGAGGAGAAGAAAGTGGCCTATGAATTGAAGTTGGTCAATCTTGATAAAAAGCCTGACTGGTGAATTACTTTTAAATTTTTTCCTAAAAAAAAGGAGTTTTTTGTGATCTTGATTGGTTGAGTTTTGTTAAAGTTGGAGTATTTTTTGTTTGGAAATGGTGTTATAGGTTCTTGAAGATCAATCCTGAAGGGAAGGTTCCTGTGTTCAAAGGGAATGATGGGGAATGGATTGCTGATTCTGATGTTATTACACAGATCATTGAGGAAAAGTTTCCAAATCCCTGTCTTGCTACTCCACCGGAGTTTGCTTCAGTGTGAGTCATTCTTTTCTCTGCCTCAGTCTTCACTCTTCATGTGTTGAATTTGTGATCTATTGATGCAATGTCAATATGAACAAGCTCAAGTTTGATTGAGTTTTTCCAGATTAGAGCTGAACATTCTAATAATATAGTGTGCTTTACTTGTAAGGGATTGAAAAAATAGTTATCTGTAAATTTTCTGATCATTCTTGCGTTGTGTTTATCTGTTTACAAATTTATAATGTCCATTGGCTTTTAATTGTCTCAAAAGCAAATAATGAAAATTGTGTACACAGGGGATCAAAGATATTTCCTTCATTTGTTAAGTTCTTGAAAAGTAAGGATCCAAATGATGGGTCCGAGCAGGTGCTACTGGCTGAGCTACAGGCTTTGGACGAACACCTCAAAAAACATGTATGATGTCTTGCATAGGTTATGCGTGGCTTCTCTCATGGGTTTGGATTCTTTTATAACCTCATGGATTGATGGATTTTGGTAGGGTCCTTACATCAGTGGGGAAAATATTTCTGCTGTTGATCTTAGTCTGGCTCCAAAGTTGTTCCATCTCAAGGTTGCACTTGGCCATTTCAAAGGGTGGAGTATCCCTGAAAATTTGACTCATCTTCTTGCATATTTGGAGGTACGGATTAGGATTAATTCTTCATAGCTTTTGTATTTCCGTATAAATATTTTTATGGTAAACACTATCCTTGTCATAGATGTGATGAACTTTAGTGAGTTTTGTCCTAAGTTTCGGCATTCTTGTTTGGAAATTTTGGACTCTGGCTATACAACAAAATCTGTGTCCTCATGAATTATCTGGGAATCCATTCGGCATGTGTATATGTTACACTAGAATATTGTACCTCTCTTTTTAGATGATTTCATCGCCTTTGTATTTAAAAGGCTCAGCAGAATTTTTCTCTAACCAATAGCCACCTCTCTTTGTCTATTACTTTCCCTTGTGTTTTCATGAATCAAAAGCTAATCTATTGTTATGTTGTTTTTATTATTATTGTTGTTTAGAACACTAAATGACATTCTAAGCACCTTTTTTTTGGTTCTCTATGAAATCAACACATTCAAAGTGTAGCTGAGGAAGACAAATTTGCTGCAACATCCTAGTTATGTATGTCTATTGGTTTTCCTTTTTGTTTTACATGTATCAAAAACCAATCTGTTGTTATGTTGATTTCCTATTATCCTTGTTTAGAACACCATATGACATTCTAAGCACCTTTTTTTGTTTCTCTATGAAATCAACACAGTCAAAGTGTAGCTAAGGCATGCAAATTTGCTAAATTTACTCTACCTTCAACCTCAACAATCCAAAATAACTACATATGTGTGTCTAGTTTATTGTTTTTTTACTTGCACGATGTGTTGATATTAATTAATTCAATCTAGGGAATAATATGCAACAGAGTTCTCTATAATCTCAAATCTGAAAAAGAAATATATTTAATTGTCACTTAAACATTGAAAATTCTATCTTATTCTTATTGTGGTGCAGTTGTTGTTCAATAGAGAATCTTTCTTAAAGACTAAGCCTGCAGAAGAGCATGTGATTGCAGGATGGGCCCCAAAAGTGAATGCTTGAGGCACTCCATCCAAAACCAAGAATCCAATAAACAATGCTGAGCTATTCATCCCTTGAACCAATGCTTGGCTGTATAAAATATTTATTTAAAACCAATGTATGTCTATTTGTCTATGCTTTTGAACGTGAATGCTTGTTCTATCATATATTATTATAAAATACAATAATTATGTGTGACTATAAATCTGTTTCAGACTTTCTTCTACCTTCTTTCTTGCACATTTGAATGATCTAATGCTACATTATATATGTATTTATATCAAATTTAAAACTAAATTCATTTATGAACCATGTATTTTACTTTTCATTTTCCAATTAGTGTGATGTGCTATCATGTTGTTAACTAGACAAGCAAATAATTCACAACTTATATTTCATCATTCTGGTTTGTTTACAATATATGTTTTATTCATTTTAGACGATGAAATTTATATAATAAAAATATTTTAGTTATATAAAAGTTCAAAACTTAAAATTGAGTTGATGTCAACAATCTTATCGTCTATTAGCATTAGATTTTTAGTTATAATTTATTTATTATCTAAAAAATAATAATAACATAATTGAATAAATATGATTAATGAAAACTATGTAGATATAAGAAATATAACAAACAAAATTTACAATATTAATTTCTTAATTTTCTTAAAAATATGTTTATAATAAGATAGTTAATTTTATCGGGTATAAATTAGAATTTTATATTTAGTCTGTAATAAAATAAAAATAAAATAGAAAAAGCTAATTTGATTAGGGGGCCCAGAATAGTTGTGGAAGAGTGAGTGGATGGCATCGCAGGGTCACAAACGTGGGTCACATATTCGGGTCGAACTATCGTTCTCCATCCAGTTGTGCTTTGGTGGGCGAAAGCCTGGAAAAATCATGCCTTTGATCTCGCTTTTCGTATTCACCATTGTATAAATCTCACACCTTTGCGCATCCTCTTCTCTCCTCCATCGTCGATCCGTTGCCTCCTTCGTCCGGGAAGGAGATCCAAGATCAGAGATCGTCTCCCCAGTTGCGTTCTTCGTTGAGGTTAGTATCTTGTTGTTACTGGTTTTGATTTCATGATGTGGCCTTAGATCTGGGTGCTTTTTTGTTTTTCTGTTGGATTTTTTGTGGATTTTGAGTTTTTATGGTGTTTAACTGAAGGTATGTGGAGATCTGTTGATTTCCTCTGATATGAGTTGTGCTTTGAAGGGTAGCTTTCAGGTTTTAGGGCTTGATTGTTTGGATTGTGGAGTTTTCGAGTTGTCTGGTCTTTCCTATAGTTTACTCACGCATTGCGTCTCGGATCCCGTTATCGGAGGTGTGATCTGGAGTGCATGCATTGTTATTGTCTAGATCGAATGAGCATTTTTATGTAAAGATCGTATCTTTAGTGCCACAGATCTATTGCTTATTTTCTTGATTCAAAATGGTTAATATTAGATCAAAAAGGAATTTTGACAACGATTGTAACTATGTATTCTTGTGTTTCTACTACTATGGATTTGGCAATGCACATCTCACTTGAAAATGTGGCCATTTGCATTATAAAGTGTTAAATTTTCTCATCTAAAGGTGACTAGTAACAGATCTGGTAGAAAAGGAGTGGAATGTTTTTATTTTTTTATTTTTCCCATTAGGCATAGTGTGCTTGATCACATCTTGTATTACTTTTATATACTCTCGTGATCTCTCTTAGTATGTGGATCTTGAAAGTTCATGTAGAAAGGGATTGTTTTATGCATACTGTCGGTCTTTTTTGTGCTTAGAATGTTAGATGTAATCAAGACCAAGCATGTTCATTAGTTGCCAATTATTTGTTATGCCATTGAAAGTTAACTTGCAATGTTCTTCTATACTCTAGCATTGTATTGTAGAAGATGGCCGACACTGAGGATATCCAGCCCCTTGTTTGCGACAATGGAACTGGCATGGTCAAGGTGAGTCAGAGTCTGTACTATAATACTGCCCTGATTTATCATCTGATTTTATCAAAATAACATCCATATTTGCAACATTTTCACAGGCTGGGTTTGCCGGTGATGATGCTCCTAGAGCAGTATTCCCTAGCATTGTTGGTCGTCCTCGTCATACCGGTGTCATGGTTGGGATGGGGCAAAAGGATGCATATGTTGGGGATGAAGCACAATCCAAAAGAGGTATCCTCACTTTGAAATACCCAATTGAGCATGGTATAGTGAGCAATTGGGATGATATGGAAAAGATCTGGCATCACACGTTCTACAATGAGCTCCGTGTTGCCCCAGAGGAACACCCTGTGCTTCTTACTGAAGCTCCTCTCAACCCTAAGGCGAATAGAGAGAAAATGACTCAAATTATGTTTGAAACTTTCAATGTCCCTGCAATGTATGTTGCCATTCAGGCTGTGCTTTCCCTCTATGCTAGTGGTCGTACAACAGGTATTTATTACTGTGTGATAGTTTGCTTACTGAATTCTTTTGATCTTCGTCATCTTCTTTGTTGTTGACACTGTTTTCATTTTAACAGGTATTGTGCTCGACTCTGGTGATGGTGTGAGTCACACTGTTCCAATTTATGAGGGCTATGCTCTCCCCCATGCTATTCTTCGTTTGGATCTTGCTGGTCGTGATCTCACAGATGCCCTGATGAAGATCCTTACTGAGAGAGGCTATTCTTTTACTACAACGGCAGAGCGGGAAATTGTCAGGGACATCAAGGAGAAGCTGGCATACATTGCCCTTGATTATGAACAAGAGCTGGAGACTGCCAAGAGCAGCTCGTCTGTGGAGAAGAGTTACGAACTGCCAGATGGGCAGGTCATAACCATCGGTGCAGAGAGGTTCAGGTGCCCTGAGGTACTCTTCCAGCCATCCTTGATCGGCATGGAAGCTGCTGGAATTCATGAGACCACATACAACTCCATCATGAAATGTGATGTGGATATCAGGAAAGATCTTTATGGCAACATTGTGCTCAGTGGTGGTTCAACCATGTTCCCTGGAATTGCTGACAGAATGAGCAAGGAAATCACAGCACTCGCCCCGAGCAGCATGAAGATCAAGGTGGTTGCTCCCCCTGAGCGGAAATACAGTGTCTGGATTGGTGGTTCTATCCTTGCTTCCCTTAGCACCTTCCAACAGGTCTGTGATCATCACATCAAGCTTCTCTCTTTTATTTTTACCTCAATATGACATTGCTTCATCATTTAATGTAGCAAATAACAATGGATTGTTTGAATTTGCAGATGTGGATTTCAAAGGCAGAGTATGATGAATCCGGCCCCTCGATCGTCCACCGGAAGTGCTTCTAAGTTTTCCATTTTACAGTATATAGTCAGTCATCTTTCTGCAGTTTTTACGGTATATATATGTGGAGTGGCATTTGCGATGTATTTGTGGTAGATTGAGGTTGATGATTGAGCCTCGTGGTTTTCAGTACTGCTTGTGTTTGAGAAGAAGAGTTTCTGGACCCTTAGAGAGATGATTCCTTTTCTAGTGGACATTTCTTGGCATTTGCTTCTGGTATTGGATGGTGTTATTGTTTTCATTTTCTAATTTTTCCTGGCTAGTTGTGGTATGTATCATGGTCATTAGTTTGTTCTGTTGTACCAGAAACACTTATTATGATTTCCAACTTGGTTAATGGATTGCTATATTGCTTTTTCATCAAGACTTTTTTTATTATAACATGTATATATATATATCTAGAAATTGTATTTAAATCATGAGGAACATGCTTGCTAGTTTGGTAGGATGGTGATGGTGATGGTGATGGTGATCAAACAGGAGACAAGCATGACAATTAAAAGCTGGTTCCTTTAAAGGCAAGTAGGTATGAACCGCATGTCACACACTCAAGTGTGTGTTTCTTTGCCTCCTCTCTCCAGCTACCATCTCTGCTTTTCTACTTGTCATACCCTAACTTTTCCAAGTACTTTGTACCTCTCTCTTGTCACCCTCAGTTTTTTTATATTTTTTTAATTTAAATTATAATATGTGCAAATATTTTTCCCAATTATGTAAAAATCTCTTATATTAACGTGCTTATAAGAAATTTACAGTAAAATTAGAGGGTGAGAAGCAATTTGGTTATTTCTCAAGGGGGGTGGCAAGTAAAACCCCCAAATAATAAAACACTTGAACGTATACAGAACCCCCAAATTTCACATAAAACTACAACAATTATTATCCAAAGATACATACACAAAAGCTACGTATCATAACATGCTTGTGCATGCTCAGGACGATGAGTAAACTCATAGTCAAGGTGCACAAATGCTCTTTCAATATCAGGCAATGACTCAAGCTTCTCTTGCAAAGCCTCACCAATGTCATGAGCTTCTCTCAATGCCATCTCTGATGGCAACACAATGTCTACCTCCACAAAATAATGAGACCCGAAAGTATAAGCCCTTACCGTGTCGATGTGCCTTATCGCCTTGTGATGGTTCCAGCAAAGGTATGTTAGCTTCTGCAAATACTCCGGTGCAGCTGTTCGACCAACCAATGAATTCACATTCTCCAGCACAGTCATTGACCATGTTCTGATCGTGTACACAGCCAACTGCATCACAATTTTCGTATTTTAAGTAACAATCTAATACAGAGAACTAGTTTAATACTATTACTTACAATTATAGCTCCTATAGGATCAATCCAGTCTTTGATATAATTGGCAAGAAGTGCGGCAACGAGACCGATTACATTGGTTATTACATCGAAGAAATGATCTTGTGCGTAGGCCTTAACTATCTCGTTAGTGAATGATCGGCAGTATATCACTAGGAGAAGCTTCACTATGGTCACTGATACCATGATGCCTACCACCCATTCCTCTTGTTCCTTTGTTAAGATAAACCCATTTTCCTGCACCACAACTCATACAAATTTTTTTACCAAATTGGGAAGACACAAGTGAAGTATCATGTGAATATCATTTATTGGAGTTCAGATAGCTTACATCAGACATTAAGGAGCGCACTGACTCTAGGATTATCTGGAGACCAAGTGTTGCCATAACAGATGCAAAGACGAGAATTCCCTGCAAACAAACCTAACTTTAGGATGAAAAGGAACAATTCTAAACGTGTAAGGAATTCTTTTCTCTTTTTCCACAGCTAGAATGAAAAGTGTGTGCCCTTTCATTATAAGGTTTCTAAAATTTATATGATAAAGATATCCACCATGTGTTAGTATTTAGATCAGCTGCCAGAAAATGGTTATGTGATCAAACAAAAGTGCGTTAAAATCAACTAATTCAAGAATGATCCTAGAGAAATACTGACCAGAGGTTGCATGCGTCTTTTTCCAATGGGATATTGGTATGGGTTCGGTGTTTGCATTGAGAATGAAGTAAACCACAAGATAAAACCTGATAATAAATCAAGTAGAGAGTCCAATGTGGATGCGATGATTGCTAGTGAGCCACTTCTAACTGAAGCATAGACTTTTGCCACAAAAAGGATCATGTTTGCAATATTTGATAAGCGGATAGCCATTCTCTCCTTAGCGGCAATCTTTTCACGCTCTTCCTGTGTGTGCTTAGCAAGTTAGTCCAAAACTCACTCAATCAGAACGAACAATACCTACAGTGCACCATAAACTCTTGTTAAAAATCAGAGAAACAAATCATAATTGAAGGGCTTATACCTTTGATACCCCAGGAAGGAAACCACGGTCAGCAAGGGTGTCCATCTCACTAAAACCATCCAGCATTTGAACTTGCTGCTGATAATATTCTGCAATGACATCTTCGCTACCTAAATCAAGGATGCACACACACAATAAATATGCTGAAAAAGAACCATGCTATATTTGCACGCCATCAGCAATTCAGAAAAACAATCGAGATAACCAGTAACTAAGCATATGCAAAATGGGAATGCTTGAAGGGAAGGTGACTATAATTTCAAGGAACTCAAAGGCAAACTTTCAGGTCAAGAGATGTTAAACAAGTTTTTTAACCGACACGGTGGGGTTCCTGTAACAAGACTAAGAGATGAATCAGACACAGGCTGAACTGAATGACAACCTTACAGAATCATTAAATACATATCAATTGATGAATTTGACGGGCATGATGTTAAATAGATCAGTCACAGACACACAGTATGAAGGCAGATAGCAAGTCTGATCTAACACGAAGAAAGTGACCAGTTACTGTTCCAATCAATTTTATTCTGCATGAATTTAAATTCACATGGCGAGTAATACATCATCAATTAAAGAAAATCCAAAAGGTTAACTAATGCACTAAAAACGCAGTGATCATAGAAGCAGACAACCTGCTCTGCCTATGCTCCTGCAATACCAACTACTCATCACGTTTCTATCTGAGATGCAATAAGGATGACAGGGATAATGTACAATACAGCAATACAAATGAGTGAAAAAAAAGTGCACTTTCACAAGCATCATGGTTTTCTCAGAGTAATGAAATGGACACACAGAGAAAGGAATTCTACTAAAACAAAATAGTATGGCTTGTGTATATGACTAAGAATCTATGAATACATAGCACAAGCCAATAAAATCACAGTAAATTAAGATCATCAATCTAATAGAAAATGAAAAAAAAACCTACAAATTAAACACATCCAGCTAACAAAATCAGAACAAAAATCTCTATTTTTACAACAAATTAGTGTTATCTCCACCTCAAGGAAAACCATCATGAAGAAACCAAGATGCTGAAAAGCAACAAGTCGATTAGGATGAAATCGGTCGGATACCTAAAGCGCAGAGGAAGTTATGAAGGCCACGGTCGGATTTATCCTTCTCACGGTGCTGAGGAGTCCGGAGCCCATCGAAGTTGAGCCTCCAGGAGGCCTCCCTCTCACGATCCTCCACCGGGAGGAGCTCCGAATCCTCCTCGCATTCCTTCATCTCCGCCATCACTCCTCTCTGTCTTCGTCTCCGTGTCGCTCTAGGGGTTCGAATGGGACGAGTCGACGAGAAACTATGAAAAATGAATTTTTTATAACCATCGGTTGCGAAGTAGCAAGGCTTATTGAAAAGGAAGTTCGATTTGGTGGGGCTGGTGGGACACGTGGATGAAGATGATTTGCTTCCAATATACCAAGGCGGGGAGCCTTGCCGGGCGGCTCCCACTCCCAAATATTTATTATTAATTTTATATTTTATTTTTTTTAAATGCAAAAAGTCATATATAAATCAACAAATTAATCATCTATTTCGTAGATTCTTCCCAACTATAATGTAATTCGGATGAAACTCAAATTTGAGATATTTAAAAATTTCACACATCTTTCATAGTGGAGTTGGAACCGCTAGATTAAATATGATTTAAATTCAAAATATTTAAAAATTTTACAAAAAGATTAGAGCTAGTACAGATGTAGAGTGGTTTAAATTGGGAGATGTTGATTTTTTGTTTTATAATTTGCTTGGGATAAGGAACGGGATGCGAGGTAATATTATCAAGTTGTAATGTATGAAACTCACCTCTGGTTCGGAAATTGAGAGTGACTAGTAATTGGATGGTGGTTTGTTATCTGAGAAAGATATTACTGGTTCTGATTGTTTGAACTACATCTTGGCTACGGTGCTTCTGAATAAATGATCCCCTTTACATGAAGTTTGTAGTTAGCTAGCTAGAAATAAGAATTAACAAAAGCAAATAACTTAATCTTTTGATGTTTACAAAGAGCCCTGGTTATTTAGAGCGATCAAATTAAGGTTGAAGTCGACCTGGCAATGGACATATATTAAAACAATAGAAAGACGAGAAGCCGCATTTGATCATATCGGCAGACTGCCTCTCATTGATAAAGACAATAAAACATGGTTGTTACAAAGCACGCAAATGAATTTAAGTCGACGATCACAAATCCGATTCATTAACATGTAATGGGCAAGTGTTGTTGTCCCATATATTGTTCCATTTACATGGTGATTATCTGGTGATTCAGCATACAAATTTTTGCATTTCCTTCTAACAATCAGTGTTGTGGTCCTTAATCTTTGCCACATTTGACTGCTTTTCAACGGACAGGCAAAAACTGGAGCTTGAACATAGGGTTCACAGAGCTCAAACATATCTTCTGACACCTCTTATAAAGAAAGGGTGCTGAAGGGCTTCATGCGCTTTCAAGCGCTCGGCTGGATCATAGCGGAGAAGCCCTTGCAAGAGATCGATTAGTTCACCCGCAGAATGATCAACATGTTGCATCACCAGATTCTACAACGAAATTAAGTTTTACATTTTTCAAAGGCATGTAAATGTACAGATCAGTAGAAATGAAAATTAATACACTACCTGCAGGCGTGGCAATTTCCAGACGGCTCTCATGCTTTCCCTTGAAGTTGCTCCTCCCGGCCAATCCAATCGCATACCTCTCCTGAAATACTTTTCTGCATGCCGACTGCCGAGGAACCGGAATAATTACAGCAAAATTAGAAATGACATGCACATGAATTGCCATGGAATAGAAAAGGAACTTAAGAGATGAATTCTTACTCGGCTCTGCTGACCATGTGATGAGGTAGTGGGCCCAACACCCTCTCCATCATGGCCAAGTGTTCCAAGTTTTCATGGGTTTGAAAGAGTGCTTCTCCCTGCAATCAATGCAACAAAGAACAATTTAAGATCTTTACAAAAAGATCTATGAAACATTTTGCTTGATATAATTCGGACCATTACACTAACAAATGATCCAAAAAAATTACTAACGCTTGAATGAACTCATCAGTCAATTGAATAGTGAAAAGTACTAACCACCAAGACAAAGAACTGCCAATAAAATACAGACCATTTAAGCTTGGAATGTAAATATTTAAAGATGACATGTCACAGATTATCTTTTTTAAAAAAAATGTGAGTAAATCTAATCAATAGCTTCCACACATTCATGTAGCTGGAAGGTATATTTTAAATAACAAACCAAAAGCCTAACTCCCATAAGATAAATTGATTCTTGCTGACCATCAGGTCCGGCAACTTCACTTCCATCTGGCAAAGGATAAAGATATTCCTCTTATATATATATATATATCTTATTTGGATTATAGATTCTGGGATTAATCAGTCCTTAGACCAACCTTGAAAACACGTGTACTAGCTCAAGGACTTGATTAGAAACCAGCTATGGCATCTTTGAACTTGTATTGGTGAACGATGCTCAAGAAAAAATTATAAGAAATCGACTAAAACCATTATATTAAATATATAATGCAGCAAATATTGAATCTCCTAATAGGAATTCTTGACTGTAGTTACGAAGGCGGGACCAATAGCAGAACAATATCAAATGAACAACATTCAAAGAATATCATTAATGTTTAGAAGGCAAAAATTAAAAGGTCAGGCTTGTGAACTCACTGAACAGAGCTCCACAAGAATGCAGCCAATGCTCCACATATCACAGGGGTAGTTCCACCCAAGTCCTGACATAATGGCCAATAAGAATCAATGCAAGAAAAAAACTTCCAGAACAGTGAGATTCAACAAAATAAAGCAGCTTCAAAACAGATAATGCAAAAGACCAACTTCTCCTAAAAAGAAGTAGAATACCAAGAATAATCTCAGGTGCCCTATAATGTCGTGTTGATACAACATAGCTGTGATCCTGATGTTCAAATGTTGTGCTCCCAAAATCAATGAGCTTGATAGCACTGCACTTAGGCAGATTCTTGAAAATTGAACCATCCTTGGCAGGCCTTGATAGAAACTTCATGATCAAGAAGAAGATAGTCAGATGGTTATGGGCTACCAAAGAAAGTTATTAAATTTGACACCATACGAAAAATTAATCAAGTAAAAGCACAACTTAAGCAAAGGAAATATATTTATGTGAACAATACCCGGTAGTCAGGGATCTTAATACACTCTGAAGAAACAAGAAGAATGTTCTCCGGCTTCAGATCAGTGTGAATAAGCCGCAAGTTATGCATGACTGCAAGAATAAAAAAGACAGTGTAAACTGCTGATAAGAGACAAAAAATAGACAAAAAGAATATGGCTGATAAACGAATGTAGAAACTATATGAACCTTTGAACAGGAAGCAAAATTAAAATGGAAAAGAGAATAATGATGAATTTACAAAGAAATGGGTCTGGGAAATGAAATGTTAAAACAGAAAGAAATTCAAGCAGTAAAATGCACACACATGCAACGGACTCTAGTAGTTGTCTGCCAAGGTCCCTGACAAGGTCAATAGGAAATGAGCGATAGCTGTTCTTCCGAAGAAAGTCATACAAGCTAGGTCCCAGCTTCTCAAAAACCTGTTAGAATCATTTAGGAAGCATACAGTGAGTGACTTCTTTCCTCCAAAACAAATAACATCACAAGCACAAAACATATACTTACGATACAAATATGATTACGATAATCAAACCAATTTCGAATTTGCACGCAACTGCAAGGAATAACAGTATTTATACAAATTCATCTCAAATTCGTGAAGTAAAGTAAAAGATGAGACACATCAATATCTTACCGTTTTCCTCCGATATCATGCCTGGCAAGCTTCTGAAGTACATCAATTTCAATCATAGCAGCTTCACGATATTTGTGAATGGACCTGACAATCTTGATTGCAACAAGTTCTCTCCTTTCCATATCCCAGCATTCCAAGACTTGTCCAAATGTGCCTGGAAAACAATCAGAGCAAAATAAAAAGACTGCACATCAAACAATAAGATATTCTTAAATGGACAGACACAAACCTTCACCCATTTTGCTGAGGATTTTATCTGAAAACACAGGAGGAAAAGAAGAGTACATCAGTATAAAATTCATAGAAAGGAACGAGAAATTAAAGTTGACACATAAGAGGATAAAATAAAAAGGATTCAATAACAATAACTTCACAAGCTTGTAAATTTACATCTAAGAAGTGGAAATAGAGAAGCAATAATCTATAACAAACAAACTGCATTGATGTGGGATAGAGATAACTAAATTTAAGGAGGCTAAAAATGAAAGGCTATATGGTTCGATCTCAAAGCCAAGACCTATTCCTATAAAAGACCAGCAGAGCACAATAAATAAAGTTATTAGTGGCCATCATAGCATGAAGACTAATGGTAACCTGCTTTCGCAAATTGTTGTAAATCAGGACTATAAAATATTTGGCTTATGGAGATCCTGTGACACCTACGCACCATTAAGCTCCAAAACCAGGATAGACATGGCCATCAACCAGAGTGGGTAGAGGAAAAGGAAAGAAGAGCTTCAACTGCTACTAGATAATGGGTAATGACAAACAGTAAACATTACATCTCGATGTAAGATTTTCTCCAATTGCAAAGACATAATGGCCATCTTTGTCATCCCCTCTCCATGGAGGAGAAGCATAGCGAGGTGCGGGTGGATAGTAATACGTAGGGAACACATAATTTGAGCCAGCTCCAATTACAAATTTCTGCCCACTGTACAAAGATCCAGGCCCCTGCCAAAATGAAAAAAAAAAAATTATAAGCCAAAAAAACTCTATTCACCAATTACAATAAACATTCCAAGAATCGCAGCAGAAGATTCAGAACTACCCAGAAATTACAAATGCACGAAAGGATACATATAATTCCATAAAATCGAGATCAACTACCAAGCAAATGCCTTGAATTACTGAACATTACCATAATTCATGACCCGAATCCAAATAAATTCCATCATTCAGGGGAAAAAACTAAGTTCATCACAATCTAATTTTGTTTAAAAATCTAGCACGAAAAAGCACATGCGAATCAGAAAGAGAAATAAAAAAGAGACGACCTTGGGAGGAGGGATGGCGGGTGGCATATCCCAGGTCAGCCGGGGCCGTTTCCTAGGACGCCTATCCATGGCGGCATGCGGCGGCTCCGTAACCCACTGCGTCTCCATCCCCAATTGAAAACCCTAAAAATTCCGGGATCCAGATCCAGATCAAGATGGAGAGGAATCAAGACAATGAAATAGAAAGGGAGGCGTGGATCGGCGGTGATAATGGAGGGGAGGAAGGATGAGGGAGTTGATGGCCCTCGATGTCTTCCTCGCCCGCAAACCCTAGAGAGCTCGATCAATGGCGTTTCCCCAAATCGAAGCTCGAAAAAGAGCAATGACAACAGCGCATCGCCAACGATGCAGCCCTCATCATCACGCCCATTAATTTCCAGTCCCAATCTCAAAGGCCACGTGGCAGGCGTCAACAGTCATTCGGCTGGCACGTGTTTTGAATTCCCTTTAATGCCACCACTCTATATATATATATATATGTATGTATTTTGATTTTTATTTTTTTAATTTTATTATTATAATAAAAAATAGAATATAATAGTTCATTATTCGAGAAAATATCTTATGCTTCTTTTTATTAATTTCATTGTGTATTTTTTTATATTTTTTTATTATGAAGTGTAATTGTCAGTGAGATGTCATCCAATAGGAGTTTGCTTCAAGCGACATTTCACTTAAAACTAAATAAGGACAAAATCATTAATTTTTTATATAAATACTACTGTTTGTGAATAAGACCATTTTAATTTTTTTATAATACATACTGTTTTTTAATCTAAACCGCAAACTTTTATTCTCTTACGAGGATAATTCCATGTCCAAAAATAAAAATTAAAAATAAAAATTACAAACTATCTTCAATGCCTCGCTCTTTTGAATAAATTTTTTTGTATTTGATTGTGCTTTGGTAGTCCCATCTCACCATGTAACCTTTTTTCTTAGAATAGGACAGCACTATAAAGTGATTGTTTTGATATTTATTTTGGATTTTTCTAGCCAACTAGCCAAGCACATTTACTTCTTGGTAATTTCACATGCTAATCTCCAAAAACAAATGGCCAATCATCTGTTCAGTCAAAAAATAAAAATAAAAAAATAAAAAAAATAAATAAATCATCTGTTCAGTTATTGTTTTTAAAAACATATTTGATGATGAACTTCTAGTACTTATTTATATAAATAAGTACTTATTTAAAAATATTAGATAATTGCTAACATCAACCGCACACGAGTTATTGTTTTTAAAAATATTTGATGATGAACTTCTAGTACTTATTTATATAGACAAGTGTGTAAAATTATTGTTGTTTATTACACATGATTATTATTTAATATTATTTAATACGGTTTTATATTATATATAAAATGATGAAAACATATGGATTTATATCTAATAATACTATAGGATATTTTTAAATTTAAGATTTAAGAATATCTATAAAAAGATATGTCATATATCTATATTCAGTTGGGTGATGACATGGTGATGGTTATCTCGGAGAAAATAATGAATTATGAAACTAGGATAAGAACGACGAGGGGATAAGAAAGCAACAGAGTGGAATAATCACCAAAATTTCTCAATTTAAAAAATAAATGACTGATATTCATTTTTATCAACTAATAAATATTCCTTATTTTTAGTACACCCATACATAATTAAACGACAAAGACAAGGGTGGGCCCACTACATGCAGTCACTGTGATGGGCCCCCAAAACTCAAAATCTCACACAGCCTAGCCCATCCTTCCCCTACATGCAGTCACTTTCACGCCACGTCATCGACTTATCCACTTGTTACACAAGCTAGAGGCGTTGGACGGTTTTCATACATCCCGTCACGTAGCGATCCTGGTGCGATGTTGACCGCCAGCTGTCAGTTAAGCAGGCTTCAAATCATTAGCTTTGGGCTTTATTAGGCCGTAGTTCCCCGGTCTTCTATTCTTCACTCGCTCTTCGCTTCGATTTTCGCGTTTCGATCGGGAATGCCTTCGAAATCGAGAATTGTTCTTCTTCTGCTCCTCCTCGGCATCGTCTTCGTCCTCGCTCCACTCTCCGACGCTGGCAAAGCCCGGGAAGCTCGCCGGAGGGTCTCCAAATCGAGCCTTGATCTCGATCTCAATGACACGCTTGTTTATTTATGGCCACTGCCTAAGAATTTCTCACAAGGAGACCAGACACTCACTGTGGATCCCGATCTTACTCTACGACTCCGAGGTGCTCGTGGAAACTCTTTGATTGTTTCGGAAGCGTTTGAGAGGTATAAAGATCTCGTTTTTAGGTCGCAAGTTGTCCTGCGAGGTGTGAGCTTTGATGTCAGTACGCTGACGGTGGTCGTCGAGTCCGATGATGATGAGGTGAGGGGCTTATGAGGATCTGTGTCTTTTTAGCTTTTGAATGGATGCTTTGGTTATTAGTGTTGTGATGGTTTTGCTTCAATAGCTTCAATTTGGAGTGGATGAGAGCTATGCGATATATGTTGCTGGAGGAGATAGTACGTCGATTATCGGACAGGCGATTATCGAGGTTCGTACGGGCTCCTGGTCCTTAATTTCGAGTTTCCTAACGATTTGTATGGTTTTTTTTTTTTTCAATTATATGGTTATCCCCCGTACTATTTGTTCTGTTTGTTATTTTGTCATCTGTTTTCTTGGAGTTCAACAGTAGAATTGGAACCTTAATCTTGATTTTGTGAAAAAGGCTCTTTTTTTACTGTAACCGCAATGGTTGCTTTGCAAAGTAGGAGACTTTTCCATTTCCATTTACTTTGGTTCTCAATTATTGTAGAGGGGAAGGTTTAGCTTTGTACCTTATTTATGAATGGCAGCTAAATATCTTATCTTTTGAGAGTTATGACTATGAGTCCAGTGAATCAGTGCTTTACTTGCATATTGATAATTCTTTATGTCTCAGTAATCTGTTTCTTTGCAGGCCAATACTATTTATGGGGCTCTACGGGGATTAGAGGTACGCAGAAGATATTGCCACTTGTGCTTGTTCCCATATTAATTTTGATTTAGTAACATTGTTTGAATGCTTTCATACCTATCTATTCACCTTGATAAGTTACTATGTTTCTTTATGGAATTGATTTCTGTTCGCTTTTACATGCTGCAATCTCTAAATAACTACAAGGTGTATTCCATCTATAAGTTTTAATCTGTTCATGTATTTAAATTTTCATCCTGGTGGTAGCTCTTTTTGCCCATGGTCATTTAAGTCTTTTTTTAGCTTTAGGTAACCTTTGCGACATGTTTGCTTATGCTCATGCATTGCCATTTGTCCAGGTTGGCCAGAGTTAAGAAGTAAATTCTGTAACTAAACCTTAGAAAGCTAGAAACACACCACCAGTGATCCTGTTATCCTCTTATTTTACCTCCGTTTTTTGTGTGATGGTATTATGTCTCGGATTTTGAATACATGCACAACTGCTTACAACTTGACATGATCTCAAAACATTTGCAAATTGTAATTTGATCTGCTACAAACACTAGTGATCCTGCTGCTGCCTCTGCTTTTCTACTGACAGATTGCACAACATGCTGGAAAAGTTATTTTATATCTTCTTGAGTATTGTCATCTGTCATTTTCCTTAACATGCTTACCTATATACCAATGCTTTTGATTTTCTCATCTGATGCAATTTCTTTAAATACAGACATTCAGTCAATTGTGTATATTTAATTATGAAAGTAAGAGAGTGGAAATTTACAAGGCTCCGTGGTACATAAAAGATGAGCCAAGGTTTGCTTTCCGTGGACTTCTTCTTGGTAAGCTAAAACATGTATCTTGATCAAATAAAGTTCAATTTCATCAAAGTTTCTTCTTCTTCTTGTATTATCTGCAACATTTAACGTATTTATTCATTGCCAGATACCTCACGGCATTTTCTACCAATTTCTACTATCAAACAAGTTATTGATTCTATGTCTTATGCTAAACTCGTAAGAATCGTTTATTTTGAACACATGAAAGTGCTTGTATTACATTTCGTTCTCTTCCCATTTGTTGTTTTTGTTTACTTATTATTATTTTGCTTTTGCATTTTGGTGTTTACATTCAGTAGAATGTTCTCCATTGGCACATTATTGATGAAGAAGCCTTCCCTTTAGAGGTACCTTCATATCCTGATTTATGGAAAGGTTCATACTCAAAGTGGGAAAGATACACAGTTGAAGATGCTAAAGACATTGTCAAGTAAGTTGTTGTCCTGCAAGTTGTTTCGCATCACAATGCGTACCAATACTTTTACTTGTCAAATTCACATATATATATATATATATATCAAAGGCTTTTGGTTTCATCATTTTTTTGTCGGTTATTGTTCAACATTGAAAGCAAATGTTTCTTTCAACATTTTCTTTGATTGATTTATACTCTTCTTATTGGCCATTTAGATTCTTTTCTCTCTCACGTGAAATATTTATTTTTAACGTTATGTTGATTTTGTATTTTATGCCTTCTTTTTGTGCATGTCTATCTTCTCATGGGAAGCTTTGCCAAGAAAAGAGGTATGTTTTTTATTCTTTCACTACAAAAAACTTGCTGTCTTAAAAAATTTTCAAGATAGTAAAATCTCAAGTTCCATTCTTTTCAAAGTTGGAAAGTGCATCTGTTTCAAACTTTAGAAGTTGAGATACCAATGCAATCTTGATTTATGAATTATGGTTTCTTATGCAGTTATGCACACATATGTTAGAATAAGAAAACCAGTATCTATATTGGTAGACCATGCACCTAATGGTTATAGTTCAAATCATTAGCACTTTATTTTATTTGTTTCCTTTCGATGGAATTGATGAGCGCTAACAGTTATTAATTATCTTATCCCAGGGATCCATGTTATGGCAGAAATTGACGTCCCTGGCCATGCAGAATCATGGTGAGTTTTATATTATGCTTGAATGCTTAATGACTGACAATGGGGTGTTTGGCTAATATTCTATAGTATTGAACCCCATACCGGATGATCTGTTCATTGCAGATCATCAAATATTACTTCAACTTTAATGCTGCTGGAGTAAGAAAATGTTATCCGAGTCTTGTTTAAATATGTCTGTAATTAGGATTGTTGTAGATGTGTAACTCATCCTGCCTTTTTCGTCCAAAATATGATCCATATCATTTTTAGCATTTTATGATTTGATTCTTCTTTGCTATGCTTGTTTATGTGTAATAGATTCTGCTACATGGTGCAGGGGTAATGGTTATCCTGATCTCTTCCCTTCTTCTAATTGTACGGAGCCTCTGGATGTTACCAAGAACTTCACATTTGAAGTGATTTCAGGAATTTTGTCCGGTATTCTCTCTCTGTAGCCAACTTAAGATAAACTTTTATGATGGCAACTTGACCCAACTGTTTATAATTTCTGTTTTGGTCTTATTGCATTTTTATTTTTATTTTTTTCTTACAGACATGAGGAAAATTTTTCCATTTGGATTCTTTTCACCTGGGAGGCGATGAAGTCCATACAGGTTTGTTTGCCTAATGGTTCCAGTTCTAATTAGTAACTGAAGTGCGTTAACATTAAAGTTTTTTTTTTTCAAAGTTTTCATTATTATATCCACTGAAGGCGGTTTACATGGAAAGTGATGGTGAACTTAAATACTTGTATTTACATCATACATGGATTTCTGTACCTTTTATTCGTGTCATATCGCACATCATTGTATATTCTATAGGTTATACTTCTAAATACTATCTAAAAGTGTAATCAATATTTTTGCAGATTGTTGGAATTCAACACCACATATTAAGCTATGGTAGGAGACTTTTCTTTATTTGAATCTAGACAATTATGATGCACCAGGAGGAAGTCACCTAAAAAATGCCAAAGTATCCTGGATTACCATGAGGAAACTATTAAAACAGTAGAGATCCATTTTTTGTCAATTTGCAGGCTTGAGGATCGTAACATGACGACCAAAGCTGCATATCAATACTTTGTTTTGAAAGCTCAAGAGATAGCACTTGCTCATAATTGGATTCCTGTCAACTGGTACACACTCTCTCTATGTCATGTATGTGTAACATCCATTAGCATCAAGTAACAAAGCGTCCTTTCTAACATGTTCTGCCTGTGTTATACATCAATCAGGGAGGAAACATTCCATTCATTCAAGGAAAAACTGAGTCCTCAAACAGTGGTTCATAACTGGTGGGTACTGCTTTTGAAGTAACACATGTGTGCATTCAAAAGCAGCTGTTAAAATTTCAGTTTTTTAAATGCAGGTACAGCTCTGGAGTTTGCCCTGAAGTTGTTGCTAATGGTTTTAGATGCATCTTTAGCAATCAAGGTGCATGGTACCTTAATTGGGTGAACACTCCGTGGGAGGATTTTTACACCAGTGAACCATGGGAAGGGATAGATGATCCTGCGCAACAACAACTTGTGATTGGTGGAGAAGTTTGCATGTGGGACGAATTCGGGGACACCTCTGATCTTCAGCAAACTATATGGCCACGCGCTGCTGCAGCTGCAGGTATGTATATCTTTGACAATCGAATTCATTTTGAACGATACAAACTGAACATTTCTGTCTATTGCAGAACGTCTGTGGGGTTCAAGGTATATAAATGATACCGAATCTTTAAATACGACAGTGCTACCACGGCTGCAGTACTTCAGATGCTTACTGAATCACCGCGGAATTGCAGCTGCTCCTGTGACAAACAAAGAGGCAAGAACGGCGCCGGTTGGTCCAGGTTCATGCTTTGCACAATAAAGACGTGCAGCATAATTGTATATGTGCATAACTATTTATCTTGTTGATTTTCCCCATTGAATATATTCTATTCTGGAAATATGTTTGTAAAATAAGTTTTTCCCCATTGAAGCAAGACAAAGTTAGAATGAAATTGTAAACCTTGACATTCAAATGATGATACTTGTAATGATGGAGGCTTTGAGAGCTGGCATGGCAAACATTGCACTATGTTGGCCTTGTAGGCTATGAAGCAGTTCAAGAGCCAGCTTAGTTTTTTCTTAAATTTGATTGAGAAAAATATTAAACAGTCCGGTAATAAGAATAATTATTATAATATTAAAAATTAATCAAGAAACTTTTCTATATTAATTTTAAACACATGGTCAATTGGTCAGGAAAAATGAGACTTGAGGTAATCTGTGGCTTTATTAAGATTAGGTGAATAGAATGATGGGCATAAGATGCAAATTAAAAATTTAATTAAAAAAAAAACTTACATAGTTTTAGAAAATATTGTAAGAAAATAAAAAGTAAAAATGTATGATTATATGGATAGAATGATAAGCGAATTATGTAAATGAAATCTTAAACGTAAAAAATATATTTTTAAAAATTATGAATGGATAGGAGTATTATTAATAATTTTGACTTTACCAACAAATTAATAAATTATTTGATTGAATTTATTGACCACAAATCAATTTATAAGAAATTTTATGGGGCTGATTACAAGTCTGCCCATCATAAACTTGATGATTTTGCCAAAAATTCTACACAATATATGATTAATATGTAAATCCACCCATTTAAAATTAGATAATTAAGACCTTTATTCAAACTTGAATCACAACAATTGAGTCTATTTAAAACTTAAATAATGAGATATACACAATTATAAATATTAGTTGTATGACGTCTATACAACTTATAAACATAAGTCCTTATATCCCTACATAATATATGATCCACAGTCAAATAATTACAATTTATTTTTTGATATATCAACATTTTGAATTTGAATTTCAACACAGCAACATAGATTATTTATATGAAAAGTTTCTTTTTTTTTTATCCAGACAATTGTACATGCTTGCCAAAATAGATGTTTGCACGGCAGCAACAACAATAATAATAAACAGAAATTATTTATTAATCAGAATACATAATAAAAATGGCAAGTGTATATATATAAAGCTAGAGAGATAGATGGGGAAAATTAAGAAGAGAGATTGATTGATTGATGGTTATCATGATCTAATTGGCCCAAGGGAGGATCGAAATTTTTTTTTGGAGAAATCGTTTTAGAGGATAAGTAGAAAGTGAATGAAACAAATATTATATTTTTGTAAATAGTTTTGTAAAACTATTTTTTTAATAGCATATATATACTAATTTTTAGAAAATCATGTTGCCAAACAATAAATAAATTTTACCGAAAAAATTGTTTACTATATAACTAATTTATTAAATGTTACAAGGCTAAACAATAAAATCTTATAAATATGTTTGTCTAAAATTATAATATTTTTAGGCTATATATATACTAATTTGTAAAAAAAGTCAACTTATCAAACAATAGACTTTTATAAAAATAAAAAAAAACTATATAAATCAATTTATAAAATATTAAAGAACCAAATAATAAAATTTCACAAATTTTTTTAAAAAAATATTATTTTTTATATTATATGTATTAATTTGATATATATATATATAATATTAAAAAAACAAAAACCGTGGGGTTATGGCCCACGTTCGCTCAACCTTAGCTCATCCTCACCGACATATACAAGTAACATAATCTCATGCGTCTTCAATAAGTGTTAGTATACGCAAGTCCGCCTTCTTCTTCTTTCTCTTGTTAGTTTTTTTTTTCCGTAGTCTCTATATCAAAACTAATCAAATTTTGTTTAATTTCTGTTTTCAAATCTTTATTTTTTCTCATTTTTTAATTCTTCATTATTATTATTATTATTATTATTATTATTATTATTATTATTATTATTATTTGGCTATTTTATTTTATTTTTTTAAATTATATCAAAACATTGTACATTTGTTTACGGATCTCTGAAAACAAACCAAAGACACAAAAGAAACTGAAAATTAAAAACAAATCTTACGAGAGTTGACAAAAGAAGTCCAGACGGACAGAAAACAAAAAACCTAACAGAAGCACATAAACCAACTGAAAATAGAAAAACCAACATAAACCATCAGCACCTGTGACCCTAAATAGACAGAAAAACAACAAAATAAAAGCTACATAGAAGCTAGAACCTGTGTATTTCGGGCCTCAGACCTTCGCCCTCGTCGACCTCTTTGTCGAGGCTTCTATTAGTTGGACCTCTTCGGCGGTGGCCCCTTTAAAGTCATAGCCACACCACCTACATACGTTCAGAACAACGGATAGAAGAATAACAAGGCATACCATGGCGCCAAACATACAATAAAGCAATCTGACCATCTTTACCGCCCATCCAACATTAAGCATGTATACCACTCCGGAAGAGGCGACACAGATCAAAAGCAAACCCACAAACCTGTAAGTCCCCATCTCTGAGATGATCAAGGATTTTTACAGTGTATCACCCGACAATAGAGCAACCTAAAAACCAAAAAATGAGTGCAGAAAGAGTGGAAGCCAGTCAATTTATTTGGGGGGAGAGACTATGTAGAGAAAATGGAGAATGGCGACATGAAAGAATAAACAAAATTGATGTATATATCATGAGTGTGTGTGTGTCAAGAGGGAATAAAATCTTTGTTTGTCTGTCTGTCTCCAATCCTACTAGGACTTCACCAGCCACAGATGCAATGTTCATGTCTCCACCGGCCACCGCAAAACGCCCACCTCTCAACCTGGCGACCACCACTACAACACCCACCACTTCTGCGACGTTCAACTCTCCACTTCCTAATGCGCCGTCTACGGCCTTTGCTGTTGCACCAGCCTCACCGGTCACCTCAGTCAGCCATGGTTCATTGAACAATCCTAAATACTCAAGACATATGTAACATACAAACAAAATCAACAATAAAAGCAATTCAATTGCCGCTACACCGAAGAGAAATAATTTTACAACCAATATGCTCTTTCCATAACTAAGAGCTAAATACAGAGCACCTAGAATGACAAAACAAGAATAAAAAACCAAATGAATTTGTAATCCCTAGAGTGTTGGAATGGAATAGGCATGTTGAAGGCGGGGGAGAGAGAAAAGATAGGGATAAAATTCTCCAAAATAGGCATGCTGAAGGTGGCTACCTTTTTTGGAGGTCTGGTTGTTGGGTTGATTAACTGTGATCAGATTGCACTGCTAACACTAACTACTGGTCCATTCATTATTTTCTTCGATAAAGAATTAGTTCATTCATTGTTGTTGCTGGAGGAGTATCCAATATATTTCTTCACATACTAGCTGAAAATATTCAATATGCATATGTTGAAGCAGCAAGCATAGCTGAGCAGGTGTTTTATTTGTTATTTGCCCTCTTAAATTACTTGACAAATTTGTTTTCTCTGTACATTTGTTTTTCATTTCTATGTTGTTTGCTTTCATTAACTATGATAGTCGATCACCAACTTGATTTATTATTAACTTATAGTGGGCTTTCAATCATTTTCTGTTGCTACATGTGAGATTTTATGTGGAAAGACATTTTCTATTGCATCTGAAACTCTACCTGGAAATGATACTTTTTGTAATCTTCTATTTTTGGTCAAGTAAAAGCAGTTGTGCTTTCAAAGTAGAGATTGAGATTATTGGTTTGTTTCAGAGAATTCCCACCATGTAGATGATAGTTTATTTACTCATGCAGGCAATTTCCTTTATTAGAACTTTGTATGCCTTCACAAATGAAACATTGGCCAAGTATTCTTATGCGACGTCACTCCAAGCAACACTAGGGTATGGGAACCAGGTCAATTTATTGGATGGGAGATCACATCGCACATCTGCTCATCTTTAAATGAGTGGGTCATCCGTGTTGCTAGCCATAAATTTTAAACCTTCAATGATTTAAATCTAGCTATTGCAAAGAGAATGACTTTAATTATCATTAGGCTAATCTTGAAACTAACGGTTATATACAAAAGGGTCAGGAAAATGAAGCTACATACAAGAAAGATTGGAAATTTGTTTTCACTAAAGCTTTTGAGCAAGATAGACATAATTAGTAAACGAGAGTAAGAAAGCCAGAGGGAGAGACTTAATAGAGAAGATGGAGAATGGCGATAGAGGAAGAAAAAACAAAATTGATGCATATATCATGTGTGTTTGTGCCAAATGTTAAGATCACTTATCAAGAGTGATTTGGGGATTTGATGAGATTACGATTGTGTTGAATATGACATTGTATATTTAGGGAAAGACTTGTAAATCAGTGATGAGGTGGGAGTGATTTGGGGAATCAGTTATTAGGAATAATTTGAGAATTTCCTTTATATAAATTCATGATAATGTAATTGAAATAACCATAAATGAAATATAAGAAAAACCATTGATCATATTTCAAGTGATGGGATAAAATCTTTATATTTGTCTGTCTCAAATCCTACTATGACTTCTTCTTCTTCTCTAACGGCCCCCGCTTAGGAGAGAGAATGCAATAGGGAGAGATAGGAGAGAGAAGACAAGAGGGAGAGACTATGTAGGGAAGATGAAGAATGGCGACATGAAAGAAAAACCAAAATTGATGCATATATCGTGTGTGTCAAGAAGGAATAAAATCTTTGTCTGTCTGTCTGTCTCAAATCCTACTGTGACTTCACCTGCCATCAATGCAATGTTCACGTCTCCACCGGGCACCGCAAAACATCCACCTCTCCATTGCCGACCACCACTGCAACGGCCACCACTTCTACGACGTTCACCTCCCCACCGCCTACTGCGCTGTTAGTAGCCTCAACTGCTGCACCAGCCCCGCCGGTCACCTCAATCGCTCATGATTCATTGAACAATCCTAAATACTCAAGACATATATGACATACAAACAAAATGAACAAAAGTAATTCAATTATCGCTACACCGAAGAGAAATAATTTTACAACCAATATGCCATTTCCACAACTAAGAGCTAAATACATAGCACCTAGGATGACAAAACTAAGGATAAAAAACCAAATTAATTTAGAATCCCTGAAGTGTTGAAACTGAATAGGCATGTTGACGGTGGGAGAGAGAGAATAGATAGGGATAAAATTCTCCAGTATTTGGCTCTATGAGGGAGGGAGGTCCCAAAACACAATCTTGCCTTTCCAAACCACTGGAGATCACTTCATATATAGTCCATCTCCCAACTATTGTCTGATGTTGGTTGAACTCCATACCATGAAAACTCTCTTGATCTATCATCCTGCAATGTCTGACCTTGTCAAGAAGACTAGTCCCGCCTACCATGCATCCAAAAGCTACAAGCTATATAAAAGAGTAAGGTACATTTCATCACATGAATAAATCCCAAATTTTAATTTTTGAAATTTCAAATAAAATACCCTGTTAAGTTATTATACAACCACAAACAAAGATTTATATTCAATTTTTTTGGTCGAATTAATTCAACTAATTTTCTTATATTTAGATCTAGAAAAATTCACATACTTGCCAAAATAATTAATGTTGGATTCCCCACTGAATGCATTATTCAACTAATAATATTAACAATAACTACGTGAATTCATCGGATTAAATAAATACACTTAATTTTTGTAATTACTAATATCATATTTAATATAAATAAAAAATTAAATATAATAAATAAAATTGAATTTGTTTATCGAAACATTGTGAGAGGATAATTATACATCTACTTTAATGTGTATATATGATGATGATTGTTATGTCTGCAGGGGTAGTAGTGTAGTATTTTTTTCGCTCAACCTCTCATGTAATGTAATCACACACACACACAATGTAAAATCAAACATACAAGAGAAAGGAGACACGTGAATTGTTTATCTAGTTCGGCACAACTTGCCTATATCTAGGGCCCCGAGCCCTGAGAGAACAATCTACTAAAAGAAGGAACGAAAGAAGAGTACAACACTCACTCTCACTTATACAATTACAAAAAATAATCCTCTCTAGATTGTCTGATGCCCAATCTCCTCAACTCACACACTTGGGTCATTCACTCATGGCACATGCTAAATCTCATAGCATGGGTCTCTTAAATAGACGTCTCCAGGTCCCAAATATAGCGTCTCCTCTTTTAGAATCTTTGCGGCTTCCTAACTTAGACACCTTCCAAAGTTAAATGTTATAACTCATGTTATAACCGAGCTTACAATGCAACCCACCTACTGATATTGACTGAGTTCTAGCTTCCGTTGTAACACTACCTTGTGACAACCCCAGAGCCTCTGATTGTGTCTGTCCAAGTCGATGTAGTCAACTTCTCCCGAGCTCTCACTGTTAGCAACTAACTTCCTTCCTTATGTCATATCAGCAGGTCCCTCTCCCGAGAGTCGCATCCACCTAGGAACGAATCCATTTGACTAAAGATGGTCTTCAAAGATCTTTAAAATCTTCTTTCTAAACTTCATCTCCATTCATCCAAGTTTAGTTTGTTAACAATTATCAAACTTGATCTTCATTCATCCAAATTTGGTCATCAATCTTCTATCAAATCTATGCACTTGCCAAAGATAGCTTCTGCCCTTGGATAGCTTGTGTCTTCAAGTGATGATCTTCAACATAGATCTCCTTTCATAAATATCCTTGTTACTTCAAGCACTCTCTATCTATATATAATCACAAAAATAAGTGTGAGACATTTAAGATGTTTTAAATATGATAAGGGTCTCCTGCCATAAATATAAGTTTATTATCCAAATCCAGTATCATAGCACGCCCTATATATATATATATATATATATATATATATATATATATATATATATGCCATTTCATTATATGTTTTAATTAATAAATAATTTTTAATATGTATAAAATTGTATGTTTGTATACATGTAGGGGATGAGTCAAAGCAAGGGAATAACGATCCAGTTGAACTATTGTATAATTTGCTATTACAATATTTGAAGGAACCAATTTAATTTTTTTATTATATTTACTTATTTATTATTTATATTAAATATAATATTAATAATTTTAAAACATAAATTATATTTTTTTTATTTGCACATTAACTATTCCAAACCAAAATATGTCTACAGTTTCATTCTAAAGTGTTTCATACAATATTGTTCAATAACGCATTTAATGGGGAAATCAAACATTAATTATTTTAGAAAGCATGCATAATTTGCTAGGATTCAAATATAAGCAAAATCATTCCAGATTGGATTGATTAAAAATAGAGGAAAATAAAAAAAGAACTGAAAATTCTAGCATGCAAGCTTTCATATTTCAAACACAGATAGAACTCTCCTTTCCACTCTACTTTCCTTTCATTCCAGCAATTCAGTACAAGATTCCAACTTATATACCAAATTAAAGTGCGTCAGCCACTCTAGCAATTCTAGCAATACAACCATAGATAGAACTTATTTCTCATGAAAATAGTAAAAGACAAGCAGGGCATACCTTATTTTTGAATGATGAGTATTCAATACAAAACCATCTTTCAATTCAAAAAGATTCCTACTTGTAGACCAAAGCTTGTGCCGGGAAAATGGAAGAGACAGGTGGTCAGGCAGTCAAGTAGGATAGTGGTAGTTAGGTTGTGGTATTTGTTATTCAAATGTGGAACAAATACAAGTTTTTTTTCTTGTTTTTTAGGTGAAGGAGCTACATAGTAGCTACACACAAAACAAAATCAAAGATAAAAACCAGAAGAGTGACAAAACTTCATCAGGCAACGTGGAGTATCCATTCCTTGATGGAACAAATACAAGTTGCATACGTGAGAAACATTATTGCTCCACAACTATTTCCGCAGTGGGCTCCACAGCTGGAGATAAGGCTTGCATTTCCACTTCTTCAGCTGGCTCCACATGTAGCAAGAATTCGTAAAACAATAGGCACAAAATCGATAGAAATATGAGTAATAAATCTATAATTGCTGACCAAGAACTGCTTTTCCAAGTGCCTTTCAGGTGGTGTCGAAGCTAAGAGCCATATAAAACCCTATGAAAAAGGCCGTACAAACGCCCAACAGTCCCATAACCCTGGGTCTTCTAAGGAACTCGATAACGTCAGGCATATTCTGAGATGAAAGGGAGAGCCATTCTTGATCAAGTTCACCTATAAATTAATATTTTAGAAAAGTAAAATTTAGATAAAATGTATGAACAATTAGGAATAATAATAATGTGAGAGACTGGCCCACTCGAGTGAGACTCGGCCCTCACTTTAAGGGAGACAAAAGCTTAGGTCGCAGGTTCTACTCCAAGGGAGTACGAATGCCAGAATAAACGAAACAATATTTGGATTGTGACGAGTTTTGTTCTGAGTCTCACTGAGGTGACCCAGTCTCTCACATAAGCCAGTCTCTCACAAAAAAGATGACTTTTATGTGAGAGACTGGCCCACCTCAATGAGATTTAAATTAGAACTCATCACAAGACAGGTATCATTTTGCTTAGTCAGGTATTAGCACTAATGACATAAGCTTTTTGTCTCACTTAAAGTGAGCTCCGAGTCTCAATAAGGTGGACCAGTCTCGTGAGAGACTGACCCATCTCAGTAAGACTTAGAACAAAATTCATAACAAGCTAGGTATTGTATCAATTGTAGGATTATGTTATCTGTGAAAGGAAATCACTCAAAACAAACATTTAGAGTTTCACTTCATCCATACTGATTCACATACATTAGTCTTCTTCTATTTAGGAAGAGATAACTACCCACTACCCCACACACAAGATGAAAGGAAAACTAACATAATTAAAAACACACATAACACAAACTTAATTAATAAAATATGTCTTCATTCCTCAGTTGCATATGATTCATCTTCACTTCTAGTCTTCAGGAACTTGACCTTGGCGCCTGCAGCTGCACAGCCCTCACAAGAACTGCTTGGGCGGCCGCTGGGTGAAATATTCCCTAAACAAATGATAACATAAATACAGTTATAAGAGCACCAAATCAACGATCCCTGCGCGAAGCATTGCTCTCCTGAAAGCTTTTTGCAACCCAACGAAAAAGGCCAGACAAGCTACGAGCAGAAAAAAACTAGTTTGCCACTCCCACAGTCCAAAAAAACGAACGGCATTGCAAAGATGAAGATAGGGAGAGAGGAGGAAGGGAGAGAGAATGAGAGAGAGAGAGAGAGAGAGAGAGAGAGAGAGAGATGGGGGTGGAGGGAGAGCTAAGGAGAGAGGATAAATGAGAAGGCTGTATTGCTATTTAGAAGATAAGACGTTCTTCCAAATTGTGCAAGGTCAAAATATGCTGATGCAAAACCAATATTTTTAAAACCGGACCGATAGCGAATCAGTCTCATATTTGGGTCACGGTCAGTCTGATTAGATGACCTATTCTGATCGGACCGAATAACATCATAAATAAATTTATATATATAATAACAACTTTATCATATTTTTAATCATAATTATCTTAAATATTTATTTTAGTATCATTATGATTTTATCAAAATCATTGAAAATTCAAATAATTAATCTTGGAGAATTAACAAATACAACTCCCTAAACTTTTTGTTTTTTAATCTATTAATCATAAATGGATGATAATAACCGCATAAGTTAAACCACCAATTAAACTCGTAACTTTTTATATGGCCATCAAAGAGAGAAATGTTCACTCTCTAATAATGTGAGGATGAGACAAGTCATGAACAAAAATTCAAAACTAAGCTAAAACTAAGTATGCTTAATTTAATTCTCAGATCACCATTACCATTAAATAAAAGTATAGAATCAAATAATTCTTAAATGATCTATACCTCTTAAACAATATGCAAGTTTCTTCTTCCTTCTTATTTTCTCATACCTCCAAACTCCAAAGTTTTAAGAATCCAAATGACACTTTCAACAAATCAAGACTCAAAGAGCATCATGAAACCAAGACAAAAGGAGCCGATTCATGCCCTAAGTCCTTTCTTTTTTTAAAAAACTGAAATCGAGTTCTATCCGATTTTGGTCCAACTGCCTGATTCGCCAGGTTTGGCCGATTCATATATTGGTCAACAATTATACTAAAACTGGACCAGGCTATGGGCTGTTTCCGGGTTATATTGGTCTGGCCCGGTTTTAAAAACATTGTGCAAAACTAATTAGATTACATCACACTAAAAAAAATTCATTATAAAACTTAGTAGAGGGACTATTTGGGAGCAAATTTAATTAAGTGGGCACATTTTCAAAAGTAGAGGGACCAGTTGGGAGCATTTTTGAGTAGATGGACCAAAAAGGAAGAGAGAGAAAAAAGTAGAGGGACCAATTAAGGTATTATACCTTTATTATAAAATATATAATGCGAATAATTAAAAAAATAAATAAATAAAATTATTGTGGGCCCTATTTTATGGTATAATTATTATGGAAGATAGTTTAATAAGTAAGAGTTTAATGGATTAACAAGAATATATGAATGTCAAACTCTTAAAAAAATCTAACAATTAAGATACCCATAAAATAAGTTATTTAAATAGAGTTTTTTTTCAACATAAGTCATGTACAAAATAATTATTAGAGTGCTATTTATATATTGTGGGAATAAATATGCATAGTTTTTTTTAAAATTTATTTAAATGTTTGTTTTTTATTATGTTTTCTCGAATCAATATATATGGTGTGTTTTTTAATGTTAAGATCCCTAGGATGAATTAAATAAGATAAAAGAAGATATGGTGTTGATATTGCCTCCAAAATTTTATGCATTTTTTAATGATCAAACTATAACAAATATAATCAATGTTGGTATAATCCAAGAATGATTATATTTTTGGGCTTGGTGTGACCTCCACTCTTCTTCCCTTCTGTTTTTTTGTATCTTGAAATTGATAAAAAATGGCTCTAATACCTCTCTTTGGTTTGATCACTGGCACACTGGGATTTTACTTAAAGACCGCTGGCCTAATCTCTTCAATGATTGTAAGGATCATTGGATCACCATTAGGTAGTTTTCCCAGCTTCTAAATAACACAGAGCATATTTTTCATATTGCCACGCCAGATATGTTATCTTCTCTCATAGATATTATCCCTGAATGTTCTCACGCTCAGAGTGACATTTACACATGGACCCTTGAAAAACGTGGCACTTTCACAGTTAAATCTTTTTATAAATTTCTTATTGATGGTGGAACCCGCTGTCCACTGTACTCCCTATTCTGGAAGAGTCATAGCCTTAGCAAAATCACTCTTTTCTACTGTCTTGCTGGAGAGGACAAAATTCTCACTTTATCCAACCTATTCAAGAAGGGTTGCAATTTTCAAAACTCCTCATACACCTGTGTTCTATGTCACAGTGCCTCTGAGAATCTTTAACATCTTTTCATTGACTCCGAATTTTCAAAACGAATCTGGGCATTCTTTGTTCATTCCCTAGACTCAATTTCACTCCCACAAACCATTCCTTTTTTGTGGACTTCCTGGATCCCGTCCCTCGCTCCTCAACTTCGATCCCTCTGGGACCTTATTTCCGTGCTATCTTGTGGAATATTTGGCTCAAAAGGAACTCTCGTATCTTTCAATTGACTGTGTTGCCTCAGTTAAGTATTATTTTTAAAACTGCTAATACGCTTCTCAATTGGTTTCCAACAGCTGCAGACAGATACCAACAAACCCTTAACGATGCATCTCAGAAAATCAAGCGCTCTCTTGACTTCTTCTATTTTATCATATATATATATATATATATATATAAGGTTTATATCCTAATAATAGAAATCACTTATATTTTTTTCTCAAAATAAGATGTTGAGAATTTAAGGCTTTTTCAAAACAATAGTTAAGATTGTATAATATCTGTATTTATAAAAAAAAAACTGAAACATTACAATGAATAATTTATTGAATTAAAATTTTTTCAGATATATATATATATATATATAATATTTGTAGATTTAATCTTATTTAATGATTTCATAGGAATAAAATATTTTGAATTTTCAAAAATTAAATTGAAAGCCGACAATCTACCTTGGTAGCCATGCCACAATAGCTTACAAGAAAAGCCACTCTCCTAATATATATATATATATATATACACACACCCATTTCCAACAATCCTCTCACCATGTTCCCTGGTAGCGGCCGCGGATATTCGTTTCTATCCCAGCCACTTACTCGACGATGATCCTTATCCGACGGAGATCGGAGATGTTTCGCTGGCGGTCTCCGATGAGCCAGTGGACAAGCCCACCTTTGAACCCTTCCTTGATGTAATGGATTCTAGCTCCAACGCGTCATCGGAGCCGCCGAGAGGTTTAACCGAGAATTTATCGGCGATGTTTCTCTCATCCGGCAAATCCATGCCTCGATTTCTTCTTCAACGTCGTCCCTGATACGCCGGCGACCACTGCGATAGACCTCCTCACCGCCGCTTGGAAGCATGATCCGCTTACCGCGCTCAAGCTCGTGTGCAATCTCCGTGGCGTTCGTGGCACCGGGAAGTCCGATAAGGAGGGGATTTTACACCGCTGCACTATGGCTTCATGCTCAGAGCTCAGTGAGGAGCCATGGAAGGGAAGAGTGATCACATTCAGTGCTGAACCTCAACTCCACAAGATCACAGGCAATACATTGAGGGAAAAGAGTAAGTTTGTGGAGAGAATGAATTGGGGGATGAACACTGACTTCCAGAAAGTGTTTGATCAGATTCTGCAGGAGGCCGTGCAGGGGAATTTGCAGCCGGAGCAGATGATCAAGAGAGTTTTCGTGTTCAGTGATATGGAGTTCGACCAGGCATCGAACAAAAGTTGGGAGACTGACTATGAGGTGATCTGCAGGAAGTTTCAGGCCAGTCGTTATGGTGAGGCAATTCCGGAGATTGTGTTTTGGAACCTCAGAGATTCGAGCTCGATCCCAGTGACTGCTAACCAGAAGACGGTGGGGCTTGTCAGCGGATTCTCGAAGAATCTGGTGAAGCTGTTCCTTAAGGGAGGTGGCATTGTGGATCCAGTAGCTATCATGGACCGTGCAATATCTTCTAAAATGTATGAAAAATTGGTGGTCTTTGATTGAACAAACAAAGACTAACAATAATTTCATCTCTGAAATGCAGTGGGATAGAGAACTGAGGGTTTGTTTAACTTTGTCCCTCTTGTGTCTTTACTAAATAAAGAGGGAAATTAAGCAAAAGAGAGCTAGAATACATATAGGCAGAAACAATGTTGAATCCATCATGTACGTATATACTGTTGGAATTGATTGAAGATCAGAGGAATTTAGAAGAGATGAAGTGAAGAAATTGTAATCTGAATTCAGATGTGTCCTGGTGTAATAAGTTAAGAACTGAAGGGTAGCTGAGTCATTTTAAGCATTCAAAAGTTAGTTGAAGTCGTTAGTAGCTTGGAGGGAGACATTGAATGGCCAGGATTGCAAGATCAAAGCAAATTACATAGGGTTGAGGCAGGAGAACAAATCCAGCTTCGGGGTTGATCCAGTGATCGTGTGGTTCAGATTTAATCAATCAGAGATGGGTGTTTAAGTTCAAGGAGAACCTTTTGTTTTGTTTCATTAAATTTATATGCTTCTCTCCTGATGCAAATATTGATTGAGGTTTGGCCAGTGGTTCAACATAATGCTGACAGACCTTAACATATATATGTGGGGATGTCAATGGGCCCGGCTCTGGAATCCCATTTCCCACCCCTAACGGGACCGGGGTTAGAAAAAAATCCTCTGTTGAGATCGGGGGCTTTTGAGCCCCGAAATATTAAATGATCGGGGGCTTTTGAGCCCCAAAATATTAAATATTTAATTTAAATATTATATATATATATATATATATATATATCTAAATAAAAATAGAATAAAATCACATATATTTATTTTTTAAATTTTTTCTATATTTTATAAATAATTTATTAAATCATTAAATAAAGAATTATATGTTTTTTGAGTTGAAAACTTATTTATATTAAAAAAAATATACTATTGATGATAATATATTTGATATATATAAACATTAAGCAATTGAATAGATCGATGTAATTATCTATGATTTTATTATATTAATTAATTATAAATTATAATTGAATTAGGGATTGTAAGATTAAGAGATGAGATTAGATAACAGAGAGTCAATCAAAGTTATATGTATTTATCTTTTTAATAAAAATTTAAAAAAATTATTTGTATTATAATTAAGCAATATAATTGATTAGGATATTAGCATTTCAAAGCCAATAAAGCACTACCCTAACTATAAATAGAAACTTAAATAACTAAAGATCAACTCAAAATAATAAGTTGTAATTCTAAATAATAACTAGAAACTCAAGATAATATCCAGTAATCCTAAATAATAAATAGGAACCCGAATTCAAAAAATCCCCGTGAGAACGGGGACGAACAAAAAAAATTCTCCGTATTCGGGCCCGAGTTGGAGATGGGAGTAGAAATTGGGTCTAGGAAATGTGTACCTAGTGAATCCCCCGCCCCGTTGACATTTCTTCATCTGCAGTCTCTTCAATCAGTGCCGCCTCAAGGATAAAACTAATGACACAGTTGCTTTAGCCCCTCAATTTTGTAAGGCATTATTTTTAAATTTTTTTAATAATAACTTTAAAAATTCAAAATTTTAAAAAGACTCCAAATAATTATAATAATAATAAAATATTTTAATTTAATATTTAATCAACCTTATTTCATCTTAGTTAAACTTTAAAAATTTAACATATGGTAAGATTTTAAATATTTCTATTTTAATACTTAATTATTCATATATTTTCTAACTTTTCAAAATTTTATTCTGATCCTCTATAATGATTTTTTCATATTTTTTTCAATCAAAATTAATATAGTATTTATTTCTTTTACTAGTAAATAAGTGATTTTTTAGTTTTTATATTATTAATTTTATTTTTACATTTTTACTTTGTTGAGTTTTTCTTATAAATTTTAAATATATCAGTAACATATAAAAAGATAAACAAAGATCTTAAATAGATATTTATTAAAATAAATTTTAAATAAAATTTAATATATAAATGAGAGAGTTTATTCTAACAGGATTTAAAGTTTAGGTTTTTTTAGAATTTATTATTTTTTTAAATAAATTCCACTTTAAGTCTCTAACTATCTTAAGACGCTCTATCTCCAATCGTTTATGACTACTTTCTGCATGCTACATACCTCAAATCTTTTATGACTACGTACAAGTTTTATCAACAACCTTAGCAAAAAGAAGCCCAAAAACCTATCCTTTTTATCTGTGTTTTTTAAACATTCATAATTTTTTTTTTAAATGCGAAAATTATAAATATACCAACAAGTTCACTCGACAAATACCAACCTTTTCCCATCTTCCCCATCTCTTTCCTTTGTTACCATCCTTCTCTTCATACAATGGGCACAGATTTTTCCTTGGCCTTAGTTTAGTTCCGAGATCTTGCATGTTTATTGGGTTTCACTCTGTAGATATGCGGCGGTTTATCAGCACAATGCGCCTGGCGAGACAAATTAGGGGAATAACATATATATACCCATTTCCAAAGGCCACTTCCAACAATCCTCTCACCATTGATAGCCGCCTCCTCGGTCCGCCGGAGATCAGAGACGCCCCGCCACTGGCCTCCGATGATCCTATTTCGACGGAGATCAGAGATGCCTCGCCGCCGGTCTCCGATGAGCCACCGGACAAGCCCACCGGTGAACCCTTCCTTGATGTAATGGATTCTAACTTCAACGCGTCATCGGAGCCGCCGAGGGGTTTAACCGAGAATTCATCGGTGACGTTTATCTCATCCGGCAATCCCTGCCTCGATTTCTTCTTCAAGGTCGTCCCTGATACGCCGGCAAGCACTGTGATCGACCTCCTCACCGCCGCTTGGAAGCATGATCCTCTCACCGCGCTCAAACTCGTGTGCAATCTCCGTGGCGTTCGTGGCACCGGGAAGTCAGATAAGGAGGGGTTCTACACCGCCGCACTATGGCTTCATGCTCACCATCCCAAAACCCTCGCCCTCAACGTCGGATCCTTTCGCTGAGTTTGGTTACATGAAGGATCTCCCTGAGATCCTTTACCGCCTCATTGATGGAGCCGATACACGCAAGATCGCAAAGGATGAGTACGAGCAGATCAGAATGGCCGCCCAGCATGCACGGTGGAAGCTCTACTACGGCGAAGCCAAGGAGGGCAGCGCCAATGAGAAGAAGAAGAAGAAGATCGGTACGAGAGAAGAGAGGATCGCCGCCGAGCTCATCAGAGTGAAGATCGAGATCGAGAAGGCCAGGAAGCAGAGGCACGAGAAGAAGATCAAGCTCAGCGATCCGAGCCGTGAACCGCTACGCCAGTGATCCAGCCTACCAGTTCCTCCAGGACCGCATCTCCGAGTTCTTCGCCAAGCTCTTGGTCTCCGATCTCGAGCAACTGAAGAAGGAGAAGTTCAACAGGATCGGTCTCGCCGCCAAATGGTGCCCTTCTCTCGATTCATGCTTCGATCGCACAACTCTCCTCTGCGAGAGCATCGCTCGCCGGGTCTTTCCCAAAAGAGTCCAACCCTGAGTACGCCGATATCGAGGAGCGCCACTATGCCTACCGTGTCCGTGACCTGCTCCGCCGTGAAGTTCTCGTCCCTCTTCGGAAAGTTCTCCAGCTACCAGAGATTTTCATGAGCTCAAGGCAATGGAACGCCCTGCCATACAACCGCGTGGCATCCATCGCCATGAAGAACTACAAGGATATATTCAAGATGCACGACAACGATCGTTTCTTAAACTTCCTTGAGGATGTGAAGAAAGGCAAGGCCAAGATCGCCGCCGGTGCTCTACTCCCTCATGAGATCCTTGCAGCCGTCTGCAAACCCAAAGACAAAGATGGTGATGATGATGATGTAGCAGAGCTACAATGGGCGAGGATGGTGCAGGACGTTTTGAAGCTTGGTAAGCTTAACAACTGCATTGCTGTTTGTGATGTCTCTGGGAGCATGTTTGGGACTCCAATGGAGGTCTGTGTGGCCATGGGGATACTTATCTCAGAGCTCAGTGAGGAGCCATGGAAGGGAAGAGTGATCACATTCAGTGCTGAACCTCAACTCCACAAGATCACAGGCAATACATTGAGGGAAAAGAGTGAGTTTGTGGAGAGTATGACTTGGTGGGGGATGAACACTGACTTCCAGAAAGTGTTTGATCAGATTCTGCAGGTGGCCGTGCAGGGGAATTTGCAGCCGGAGCAGATGATCAAGAGAGTTTTCGTGTTCAGTGATATGGAGTTCGACCAGGCATCGAACAGCAGTTGGGAGACTGACTATGAGGTGATCTGCAGGAAGTTTCAGGCCAGTGGTTACGGTGAGGCAATTCCGGAGATTGTGTTTTGGAACCTCAGGGATTCGAGCTCGATCCCTGTGACTGCTAACCAGAAGACGGTGGGGCTTGTCAGCGGATTCTCGAAGAATCTGGTGAAGCTGTTCCTTAAGGGAGGTGGCATTGTGGATCCAGTTGCTATCATGGACCGTGCAATCTCTTCTAAATTGTATGAAAAATTGGTGGTCTTTGATTGAACAAACAAAGACTAACAATAATTTCATCTCTGCAATGCAGTGGGATAGAGAACTGAGGGTTTGTTTAACTTTGTCCCTCTTGTGTCTTTACAAATAAAGGGGGAAATTAAGCAAAAGAGAAAGCTCAATCAAACAACAAAAGTTTTGAATGAATCAATAACAGTGTGCAGTTTATCCTTCATCTTCTCCCACCTCCTCTCATTAGCTCCTGTTGTTAATGTGTAGAACTTGCCTGCAAATTTTGTCATTATCTCAATAAATAGTAATAAGTCATTGTATTGGCTTTTTGATAATTGAAATCACCTACCATTTCCAATCGTAACTGTACCAAGAGCATGGCGAGTGAAGTTAGGTGCCTGTGCGATGAACTCAAAAGTATAATACGTTTTACCATCAACATCATGCTGGATAAGAACATATACAAATGTTAGCTAAACAATGCTATTCTTAAACTAATTAGAAGAAGGGAAAAGGAAGTAAACCTCTGATGCCTCAACCAACTTTATCTTCTGCGAAGGAGGAGCCAAAACCTTTTTTATCAGAGTCTCAGCGACCTACGATGAATAGAATACTACCTTCTCAGATTAAGCATATAACAAAATTGAGTTTCAGTGATTCAAGGATGACAGACCTCTTGTGGTGATCCAAGGTCTCTAATATCTCCCTTGCTAGTTGCGACTGTGTTAACGCTAACACTTTCTAGTGGCTCGATCACATCTTTGAATACTTTATCCTGACCTTGAACAACGACTTCCTGAGACAAACATCAGATGTCAAATGATAATTATGTTGCACGAGTAAAGCTTCGGTGATGATTCTTACCTGCCATCCGAATGGGTAGAGGAATGAATATCCATCCTTGCGGTCAGTGACAGCTAGATATCCTTTCTTAGTCTCTGCTGCAACTGAACCATATCAAGTGGTTCTTTTAAGAATGCAACATTATTCAAGGAACCAACGCGCTGCACAGTCAGCAGGCGTGCTTCAATGCTACTTTAGGTGTTAAGAAGAAGAGAATGCAAGACTGGCTTCTTATATAGAACAATAATGATATGGATTTCAAACTATGAACACTCACATGATGCAGATTCAGGTAGAGACACCGACATTGAAGAGGCAATCACTCCTGCTACAAGAATTTGACGCCTCCCAGATCTATCTGCAATAAAACAAATTAATGTGTGGCCGTAACTAGTCAGCTAAAATAGTTTAAATCAAATTGTTTGCACAAGAAGTTTTTGAACAAAAGGAAACAACATGTATAATATACTAATTGAAGGTTAAAATCACATTATGTATTTGACCTCTGGATAGCCATCATTTTGCGAAGCCTATTGCCTAAGCTCTTCATTTTTATGAGACTACCAGCACATGAAAAAGATCTGAACGATGAATATTTCATCTGCGGGAGTTTTTAGGTTTATTTCTCAGTATTCAAATGTAACAGAACATGATCCTGGCCTTCTTGTTCTGAGGTTTCAATTACTCTAGAATGAGTTCTTTTAATGAGACACAACCATGCAAAAAGAGAACAATGAAGAGAAAGTAAACACTAAACTGAAAAATCAGTAATCTTTTTAAAGACAGAGTTACTATATGAACCATAAATTAAAGGAAAACCAGAGAACCAGTAAAAACAGTAATTCACATAACATAACAAGACATTAATGTATAGATCATCAAAATCCATTTCCATGATCAGCTCAAAAAGGTGAACAATGAGAAGACAATTTTATAATTTAACTTGAACTTCCAAAATGAAATGCCATTTTTTTTTTCCAAATTAAACAATTCCAATACACATTAAATAACAAGTTCAGCATCACCATGCAAGCATCGAACAACACCATCCTACAAAGTACAAACAAAGACTCAATCTTTGGACTCCCTTGTGTTTATTTTATCCATCATGTTATATATATATATATATATATATATCAAAGAATTTCATCTATTTTCAACCCTAAACAAGAAGAATCTAACAATCCATATGGCAATGCAGGGGAATAACATCAAACAAGCTCATACCTTGCTGGGCAGGAGGTGAAGCCGCTGCTCTAACATGAAACTGAAAACCCTTCCTTTCCCTTAAACACTAAATTCTGACAATAATAAACACAGCAACAAGCTCAATCACACAAATGCCACAAAAAAAGCCAAAGCATTGATTCCAAATTGAACAAACTGGAAGAGAACCTGATGGTGCTGAGAAGAAGAGGAACAAGTGGGGCTGAAGAAGAGAGACCTTTGGATTGCCGGAGGGGTTTGCAGAGCCACCATCGTCGTCGGAGAGAACCTCTCGTTATCCCCTGAGCGCCAAAAGAGAGTTGAGAGTGTGCTTTCTCTTATCTCGTTCTCATCCACTTCTTTTTCATTAGCGTGGCTCTTCTTCGTTATAAAAGGCCGGCCTTTTAATTTTGGGCTTCGGCCCATCTTCTTTATCCTGGCCCACCATCAATCAGCTCAATTTGCAAGTATGACCCTGTAAAACTTTATAAATGCACATATCTTTATATATAGGACTTCATTTTGGGCTTCGGCCTTTTTTTTTCTCCTGGCCCACCTTCAATCATCCGAACTTGCACATATGCCCTTGTATAACCTTATAATTGAATATATATATATATATATATATACACGTATCCTCGTGGGAGGATTCATGTCTAAATTATGGCTTTCCATGTGAACCATAAAACATAATTAAAAAGGGGGTCAGCAAAGAATCCTTCTCGATTAAATCCTTAAAGGACATGATTAACTGATTTTATAATGGTTTTTTTTTATTGAACACAACCCAATATAATATATTACAACGTGATTTGGCTCTTTAGAATCCTTCTTTTTTAATGTCCAAAAAAAGCCTTTTTTTTTTGTCAAAATGAAATTCATGATGTCATTTTTTTATTTATATCTTTTTCATTAGTTTCATTTGTTGCAAATTTCTCAAATAAAACCATACAAACATATTATTTTTGGTCTGAATTACATGAATTTAATCAATTTTGTTAATTTAAACTTATATATATATATTCAAGCTAATCCGTTGAATAGAAAGGAAATATCACCGGAACTACCAACCCGCCAACGTAATAAATAACATATTTTAAAATCTTCTAAAAAAATTGTATTTAAGTCTATATTTATTTAATTAATGGATGTGAAACCAAGTGAACGGTTTTCTTCTTCAAAGACCGTTGCAATTTGGTCAACCAGGCTAAACCAAATCCCTCGTTGACACTGATGTTTCAACCCACATTATTACTTAAAAAATCCAACTCATCCTACATGGCATCACCTAATTGGCTGATATAAAACAAATAAACCCCTGGTTATTTTTTTGAGTCCTTTCCTAAAATAACATAAATAGTAAAAAAAACCCCACAATTCCACGCCTACGTGGGCCCCCACCCAGCCTTGACCAAAAGAAATTTCACCCACTTCCCCTAATTATTCATAATTATTAATCTAAATTTTTATAAAAAGTTACATCCGTACGATATCTTGACGATCAGGGCAATCTCCGCCGTCCATTTCGTGCTCATAAAGCGGGATCCGACTGAGTGGGTCACGATAAAGCCGCACCCAGAATCATGACTCCTCATGCGTGCTTGGGTCCCCACCCAGATTTTCTTTCCACGTCACCATGTTGTGTAGCGGGTCCCACACTTCCAGCCATTCAAAGATCGCCACGTAGACAATGGTCCCCACCCAGAATTCGAAGGTAAGTTCTCGCTTCGCAGTCACTCTCACAAAGTCCCGCCTTGTTTGACCGAGTGGCCGAGTGACTTGTTCTATCAAATTAATCTTTGGATAAATATAAAATTATTTTTAATTAATACTTAAAATAATCAGGCCAGTGAACCATTCTATCAATAATTACAAATAAAATATCAAAATTAATTTTTTTTTAATTTTCAGAATTAAAATGCCATTTTTATTAATAATTCCTTTTTTTTGGGAGATATTTGCAGTAAAACCCAAAAAAATTAATAAATTATATTTTAAAGAAAAAGAAAAAGAAAAAGACAGAGAGAGAGAGAGAGAGAAGATCGACGAAAAGACGGTGTCCCGACGCACGGAGAGACTCAGAGCAGAGCAGCAGGGGAGCAGAGAAGGGAGAGGAAAAGCGAGAGTTCAAACCCTAGATCCGATCGCGGCTGATGAATTTCTAGGGTTTAGGGTTTTGGGTCAGCGAGGATTGTTGTTAGCAGGCGATGATGGTGTCGAGAGGTCTGTTTGGGTGGTCTCCGCCCCATATGCAGCCGCTGACGCCGGTGTCGGAGGTTTCTGAGCCGCCGGAGTCGCCGTCTCCTTTTATGGACTCTGGGGTGGAAGCTATGCCGGTGGAGGATGATGGACCTGTTGATGAGGTGGAGGAGATCGAGCCTCCGCCAGCCGCTGTGCCCTTCTCGAAGCTCTTTGCGTGTGCTGATGGGTTTGATTGGGCGCTCATGGCTATGGGATCACTGGCTGCTGCGGCTCATGGAGCGGCTCTTGTCGTTTACTTGCATTATTTCGGGAAGGTTATCAATTTTCTCATGTATTTCGAACCTTTACCCAGTCATATGTCCCATGAGCTCTTCGATGATTTCAAGAAGGTTAGTAAGAGTTTCCAGGATTTTCCCTTGACAAAAGAAGCTGTTTTTGGTTCCATTGCTTCTTGGACTAGTTTAAAATTGATGAATTTGTGGTGCCTAATCTTATATACATGTGGATGTTAATCTTAAGATGGTTTAGGTTATGTATAACTGGGTTTGTAATTAGGGAAATCTCTATGCTAGGACTCTTGATACTTGTATTATTTGGTTTTGTACTTATCATATGCAAGAACATTGGCTTTCATTTCCAATCAGCTTTCTGAAGATTGGAATGCGGAGGAACTCGTTCACGTAACCAGTTTTTTTTTTTTCATTTGCAGCATGCCTTGTACATCATTTATATAGCGTCAGGTGTTTTTGCTGCTGGATGGATAGGTAAAGTCTAATGACAGTTTATTTAAGGTTCTAATTGAGGTTTAAATTTTTAACACTGAATTAAACTATGCTGTAGAGGTCTCGTGCTGGATCATTACTGGAGAGAGACAAACTGCAGTCATCAGGTCAAAGTATGTTCAAGTACTGCTGAATCAGGACATGAGCTTCTTTGATACTTATGGGAACAATGGGGACATAGTTAGTCAAGTATTGAGTGATGTGTTGCTCATTCAATCTGCCCTTAGCGAGAAAGTAGGTATTCAACTTGATTATTCCCTGTCCAGTTAGCAAAAATCTTATTGACAAACTTTATTCTATTGAAGAATTTATGCTTAGTTAAGCTCATTGACTTATATACCAACATCACATGTGTTGGAGGATATTTTTGATAATAGTGTTTTAATGTCACAGGTCGGAAATTATATACATAATATGGCTACCTTTTTTGGAGGTCTGGTTGTTGGGTTGATTAACTGTTGGCAGATTGCGCTGCTAACACTAGCAACTGGTCCATTCATTGTTGCTGCTGGAGGAGTATCCAATATATTTCTTCACAGACTTGCTGAAAATATTCAAGATGCATATGCTGAAGCAGCAAGCATAGCTGAGCAGGTGTTTTATTTGTTTTTTTCCCTCTTAAATTACTTGACAAATTTGTTTTCTCTGTACATTTCTTTTTCATTTCTATGTTGTTTGCTTTCATTAACTGTGATAGTCGATCACCAACTTGATTTATAATTATCTTATAGTGGGCTTTCAATCATTTTCCGGTTGCTACATGTGAGATTTTATGTGGAAAGACATTTTCTATTGCATCTGAAACTCTACGTGGCAATGATACTTTTTGTAATCTTCTATTTTTGGTCAAGTAAAAGCAGTTGTGCTTTCAAAGTAGAGATTGAGATTATTGGTTTGTTTCAGAGATGATAGTTTATTTACTCATGCAGGCAATCTCCTTTATTAGAACTTTGTATGCCTTCACAAATGAAACATTGGCCAAGTATTCTTATGCGACGTCACTCCAAGCAACACTGCGGTATGGGATATTGATTAGTCTTGTCCAAGGCCTTGGACTTGGATTCACATATGGACTGGCCATTTGTTCTTGTGCCTTACAACTTTGGGTTGGGAGGCTCCTGGTTTCACATGGAAAAGCTAATGGTGGTGAAATTATAATTGCACTTTTTTCCGTAATTTTAAGTGGCCTGTAAGCATCCTCTTTTAAAAATTGTATTTTTTCCTCTTAGAATTCTCGGAATCTCTTTATTTACATCCTTGTATTTGCAGAGGGCTCAATCAGGCAGCCACAAACTTCTATTCATTTGAACAAGGGAGAATTGCTGCGTATAGACTTTTTGAGATGATTAGCCGTTCAACGTCCACTGTCAATCAGGAAGGGAATATCTTAGCTTCAATACAAGGAAATATTGAATTTCGAAACGTATATTTCAGCTATCTTTCTCGTCCTGAGATACCCATTCTAAGTGGATTTTACCTGACTGTACCTGCTAGAAAAACTGTGGCACTTGTTGGAAGGAATGGTTCAGGAAAAAGCAGCATCATTCCTCTAATGGAGCGATTCTATGATCCTACCTTAGGTGACACCATCTAAAATTACTTCTAGCTTGTGTTCATTCTTTCAATGTTGTGCAAAAGGTGTGACTTGCTTCCTTTTTTTGGTTCAGGAGAAGTTCTTTTGGATGGAGAAAATATAAAGAACCTGAAGCTGGAATGGTTAAGAAGTCAAATAGGATTGGTCACACAGGAGCCAGCATTATTAAGTCTGAGCATTAGGGATAACATTGCATATGGAAGATCTGCTACTTTTGATCAGATCGAAGAAGCTGCAAAAACAGCACATGCTCATACTTTTATCAGCTTACTTGAAAATGGATATGACACACAGGTAGTGTGCATTTATTTTCTTGGTCGTGAGCATCTCTTTTTTCTTTTGAAATTTTGTATGGTGTGGTCCTTAATTGAAACTTCTAATTCAGGTTGGTAGGGCTGGTCTAGCCTTAACAGAAGAACAAAAGATAAAGCTTTCAGTTGCTCGGGCTGTTCTTTCAAATCCTGCTATTCTTTTACTTGATGAGGTCACAGGTGGTCTGGATTTTGAGGCAGAGAGAGCAGTTCAGGAGGCATTAGATATACTCATGCTGGGGCGATCAACCATAATAATAGCCCGGCGCCTTAGTCTCATTAGGAATGCTGATTATATAGCTGTGATGGAGGAGGGTCAACTGGTTGAAATGGGCACACATGATGAGCTGCTGACATTGGATGGCCTTTATGCTGAACTACTAAGATGTGAAGAAGCAGCAAAACTTCCCAAGAGGTAATTTTTCTTCTGAAAGTAATAAAGGATCACATCTGTTCTCATTTATTTTTGTTTTAATTTAATGATAGTTCATGCTTATTGTCCATGCTTCATGTGCACTAATGTTCTCTTACAAGCAGTCAGTGTTTCCCATCTGATATGTATGGGATATGCAGTCTTTGGGTTTCATGCCTGCAAATGTGGGAGTCAGTCTTAGATATCTTTTGAAGTGGCTGCTTAAGAAATAAGATATAGAGATAATGGAGAAGTTCCACGTGTTAGGTTTACTTTCTATTAGGATATGTAAATCTATTTATTAGCAAGCACAGATATGTCCTTTTTTGTGTATGTTTTTTTCTTCATGCATATCTATTTTTAAGCTTACTAGTTGGTAACTGCCATTCAAGGTATGTTAAGTTTTTTTCAGTTAGTTTTCCTTATCTTTTCAGGATGCCAATTAGGAACTCAAGAGAGCATTCGGCTTTTCAAGTTGAGAAGGATTCATCAGCAATCAACATCTTTCACGAATCATCATCTCCGAAGATGGCAAAATCACCCTCTCTGCAGAGGGCAACTGGATATCATACATTTAGGTCAGCAGATGCCAGTTATAACTCACATGAATCACCAAAAATTCACAGTCCACCTTCAGAGCTCATGGAGAATGGCATGCCTTTAACATCAACAGATAGAGCACCATCCATTAAAAGACAGGATAGTTTTGAAATGAGATTACCTGAACTTCCCAAAATTGATGTTCATTCCATTAACCGCCAAGCTTCAACCACTTCAGACCCAGAATCACCCATTTCGCCCCTCTTGACATCTGATCCTAAGAATGAGAGGTCTCATTCAAAGACATTTAGTCGTCCTATTGATCATTTTGATGATATGCCAGCTAGATGGAGGGAATTGAAGAATTTGCAGCATCAGAAACCACCATCTTTTTGGAGGCTTGCAGTACTCAGTTTTCCTGAATGGCTGTATGCTCTCTTAGGGAGCTTTGGTGCGGCTATCTTTGGTTCTTTCAATCCTCTCCTTGCTTATATCATTGCATTGATAGTTGCCGCATATTATAATAAATATGGTAGTGATACACGGCATGAGGTGAATAAGTGGTCCTTGATCATAGCGTGCATGGGTATCATCACAGTGATTGCCAACTTTCTACAGCACTTCTATTTTGGCATTATGGGGGAGAAAATGACTGAGCGGGTGAGAAGAATGATGTTTTCAGGTAATTGCCTTCACTTTTATCATATAAACAGCTTAATTGGTCCTGAATTCCGTGCTTTATTTTGTCACTAATTTTTATGTGCTATGAATATATTGAGTGACTCAACTGATTTGCAATCAGCAATGTTGCGAAATGAAGTTGGATGGTTTGATGAAGAAGAGAATAGTGCAGACACCTTATCCATGCGCCTGGCCAATGATGCCACGTTTGTGCGTGCTGCATTCAGCAACAGGCTTTCTATATTTATACAAGACACTGCCGCAGTTGCTGTTGCTCTTCTCATTGGCATGTTGCTAGAATGGCGTATTGCACTTGTTGCATTGGCTACTCTACCTATTCTCACTGTTTCTGCTGTTGCGCAGGTTAGTATCCCTATCCATGTAATTTCTATGTAATGCTATGCTTCGAGTTTAAGTTTTTATTTAGTTTTCCTTTGCCTTTAGCAAAAGCTTGTTCTAAACTGGTTTGGGTATGTATTAGCTCCTACTGTTTGATAATAGTAGAAACTTTTCTCCCAGTGAATGGAGATTATACAGAACAAAGATCTTATAATGTTGAAAAAAAAAATGCTTTTTTTATAGATGCGTCATTCTTGTTTGTTTTATGGTCACTTATTCATTAGCATGATAAAACATGTAAAAAGCATAAATGAAACAATAGGAAGTGTATCTGCATAAATTGAGATGACCATTTCTCTTGTTCGTCCAAGTCATCTTTTAGATAGAACATCTGCATATAAGGAGATCAGCTTTGGTACTTCAGTAGTGTTTCTCAACAACAAGAATGACCAGAGTCACCAGATTCTCATAGCGTTTAAAGGTTGGAGTTAAATTGCGTATGGTTAGAAGACAACTATGATATTTTGTTTACAAGGAAGTCTTTTTTTTATTTCAATTTCATTTATAAAATCATTGGGTGGTAGTGAACTAGAAGTCCATCTGATACTTGGCTTAACATTTTGTGGGACAAAAGAGTAGTGCATTATGGTCACTTTTTTGTGAGGTGCAACTCATTGGCATTTTTATCAACTTCTATTAATTCTTTAAGACATCTGTCTTTGTTTCCCAGAATCTTTATCAACTCTTATCATCATTTGCAGAAATTGTGGTTGGCTGGCTTTTCAAGAGGCATTCAGGAGATGCATAGGAAGGCTTCTTTAGTCCTTGAGGATGCTGTTAGAAACATTTACACTGTTGTGGCATTCTGTGCAGGCAACAAGGTAATGGAACTGTATAGATTGCAACTCGGTAGAATATTCAAGCAAAGCTTCATCCATGGAATGGGCATTGGGTTTGCCTTCGGCTTCTCACAGTTCCTCCTTTTTGCCTGCAATGCTCTTCTCCTTTGGTATTCTGGTTATTCTGTAAGACATAATGGAGTCAAGTTATCAACTGCACTCAAAGAATACATGGTCTTCTCGTTTGCAACATTTGCACTAGTAGAGCCTTTCGGCCTTGCTCCTTACATACTTAAAAGGCGGAAATCCCTAATTTCTGTATTTGAAATTATAGACCGTGTTCCTAAGATTGATCCCGATGATAATACTGGCCTGAAACCACCTAATGTCTATGGAAGCATTGAACTTAAGAATGTCGACTTCAGCTATCCAACTCGCCCTGATGTGGCGATACTGAGCAATTTCAGTCTCAAAGTCAGTGGGGGACAAACCTTAGCAGTGGTTGGTGTGTCGGGTTCTGGGAAGAGCACAATAATTTCTCTGATTGAGAGGTTCTATGATCCTGTAGCTGGCCAAGTTTTGTTGGATGGCCGTGATCTGACACTGTTCAACTTGAGATGGTTGCGAAGCCACATGGGTTTGGTTCAGCAGGAGCCTATTATCTTCTCAACAACTATAAGGGAAAATATCATATATGCCAGGCACAATGCAACCGAGGGTGAGATGAAAGAAGCAGCGAGGATAGCAAATGCACACCATTTCATTAGTAACTTGCCGCATGGCTATGACACCCATATTGGCATGAGGGGTGTAGATCTGACACCAGGGCAAAAGCAGAGAATTGCCATCGCCCGAGTGGTGCTCAAGAATGCACCTATCTTGCTATTGGACGAAGCCAGCTCTGCAATTGAATCCGAGTCGAGCCGGGTGGTTCAAGAGGCCCTTGATACACTAATAATGGGAAACAAGACTACAATTCTTATCGCCCATAGAGCTGCTATGATGAGGCATGTGGATAACATTGTTGTACTCAATGGCGGCAAGATTGTTGAACAGGGAACTCATGATGCCCTGGTGCAGATGAATGGTCTGTATGTTCGGTTAATGCAGCCTCACTTCAGCAAGGGCCTTCGACAACATCGTCTAGTGTAGGCTGGTTGGCTTCTTTAATGTTGTGTAAATTATTGTTGTGCTTCCACATTTAGTTCCTCTTCACCCATAATCAATCAATACCCACTTGAAACAGAATGTTTACCACTTTTGGGTTGGGTGACAAGGGAGAATCTGAAGAGCCTGTATCATTCATTGTTATGGTTGATTATGTCTGCGGGGGGACGGGCTCACTGTTGATAACCGGATGTTGTTCAGATGTAGGATTGGAAATAGTTTGTGGAGATTGAAGGTCAATGAACAACATAGGACGCAACGATGCTAATGCTGTTCCCATGATGTATTCTTTTCGGAGGCTTGCATGTTCCTTCTGGTTGTGTTACCTCCATTGTGTATTAATCAAAAGGTGATGTAATAGTTTTCTTGATAGGAAGTGTGGTTTGTTACTAGTTTCTCCAATTTTGTGTGCCCGTTTGAATTAGTTTTCTTTCCTTATTTGCATTGTGCCTTCTTTATTTGCAACAGGAACAGTAACACAACAGCAAATGGAAGAAGATAATGTTCATTCAATGAGATCCATGTGATTTTTTTTCTTTCTTTTTTTTTTTTAGGTGGGGAATGTTTTAATGCCTGTATTTGTGAAGAATCTGTCAAACTTATTAATATGCCATGAATTCTACATGCCTTGAACACTCAAAAGTGCAATTGTTCACTTTGATAAAACTGAGTTTAGATCAACTTCTCAAATGTCTATCATCCTGAATGAGTCTGCAACCACTTTGAGTTTATTTCGAAGTCTGCTCCATCGTCTCTCGTTCGCACCCACAACCAGAGTGTAATATCGCCCTAGGATCAAATGTATCATATAGGTAAATCATCGGTAAAGTAAATCATGAACTTGATTCAAAATACATACCATTGCCAATGGCTATAGTTGCAAAGGCTGTGCGAGCAAAAGCTTCAGATTCTAGATTATACTCAAAGGTCCAGTAGTTCTTTCCATCGATAGTGTGCTGCATGAACAAATGCATTAGATCGATGAAAACTCGTATCCAAATTAATACAAATGAATTTGTATCAACCTCTTGCATTTCATATATGGTTGGAACTTGATTTGGTGCAGCATATATGTTCTTCACCAAATCAAAGATGGCCTGAAGATATTCCAAACTTAAATCTTTGTTCAACATTGAATAAGAATCAGAAAAACAAATCTGTCACAATGAAACTAATCTGATTACCTCTTCCATTGGACCTAAATCACGTATATCCTTTTTTTCTGTCGGTATAAATGCAACTCTAACATGTTGTAATGCAGCAAATGGATCTTTGAATGCCGAATCATGGCCTCGAAAATCAAAGTCCTAAATTAAATAAACTGAGTTACAATACTACTCAAAAGTTTAGCAACATTACTAATTAAAAATGAACATACTCTCCAATCTGCAGGGTAGTAGTATGAATAACCATCTACAAAATCTACAAAAGCTCTGTATTTCTCTGGTACTTCTGCATAAAAAATGACATTTATTTTTTTATGAACAGAGTGATGCAAATTGAGAGAGTGAATTATTCGGAAAGTTAATCACCTTCAGCAAATGCAAAGCTTGAATTGAACATGGAACTAGTTAGTGCACTTGCTCCAATCAATAGAGCTCTTCTCTTGCTACAGATTGAGCTCAGAATCTCACAGTTATCATTCAGTGGGACTTCTTTTGAGCATGCTTTAATTGTGGATACCGGCGTTACCACGCATCGAGTGGTAGAGTTAAAGAACTGCAACAAAGAAAAGAAAACAATCTTAGAAACATGTATGTTTGTATGATACCAATAAAGAAGAGTTGTTTTTCATTGGAAAAAAGAATGTACTTTGTTATGAAGAGTTGAAACCCAGCTTGGCAATGTAGCCATTTTCTTTTAGCAGAGGAAGATAGAAACAGTACATTTGGTTTATAACAATATATCCACTACTATGTGGCATGGAGATTGCCACCTCATCCATTATCTTTTCCATTCATAAATTATCAAGAAAAACATAAAAGAAAAATCCATAATTATCAAGAAAACATGGCTACAATTCTAGATTAACAGCTGAATGAGCTTCTGTTCTGTTCTCTGAACCACTGCAGACATTAAAGCCATGCAGAACACTAGCTCTGCAAAGTGGGCAATTAGAATGACAAGTAAACCAAGTGTCAATACAGGTTGCATGGAAGGCATGGCCACAGTTTGGGAGCAATCTCAGGTATTCTCCTTCAACGAATTCACTCAAACACACTGCACACTCTGTGTTTTCATTGTTACTTCCACCTTTGATTACTTCACAGAATTGTAGTTTTGGAAGTGAGTGAATGACAGCAGCAGCCAAGCCTCTGCTCTCTGACTGAATTGAAGGTTCATGTGTGGCAGTATTAGCTTGATGATTATTATGTCTTCTTCTTGATCTTCTTCTTAAGAAGAAGTGCATGGGATCTTGATTCACGTTCATGCATCTCTCTCTTATTGTCTGGCATATACAAAGTAGAAGAGAAACTCCACAACATGCCCAGAGAATTATTATAAGCCACTTGCTCCATGTTTCATGGATAATTCCTCCTTTTGAGCTTGGATTCATAGATTTCTTTCCTTTGAGGTATTAAAGGTTTGATAATTGGAATGAGATGCTGGAATTAATAGTGAGAAATCAAATGGAGATGAAAGTGAACAAGGTTGTTTGTCGATTGAAACAATGAGAACTTTGAGACAAACGTTTCAATGTTTGTTGTTGTTGGTGGTGGTGGTGATGAGTCTGATGACAACTTTGAATATTATATGACTTGGATATCTTTGTCTGTCTTGAAGCTCTACTTTGTTTTTACATGTTCATCAAATATTTTCTGTTACTTGAATAAAAAGTTAGTAACTCAGAAACATAAATTAAATGTAGAAATTTCAGTGTCTGACATTCATCTCATATTTCTACAATGAATGCTAATTACACTGTAAATTTCATTTCTGATTAACATCTGAATAAGTTGAGCTGCTGATGATTCTTGTTGTTCCTTCTGTTTGGCTTTCAGAGTTAGCAGACATATTTTCAAACTGAACTATGCTTTCAAACCAGAAACTCGGGCAATGCATTCCTTCTTGATGCATGATGTTTTCTCTTGGCAATGCATGCATGAGTGACAAATTTGGTCCAGAGGAATTACAAACATTAAATTCATGCAAAACACTAGTTCGGCAAACCGGGCAATCAAAGTGACTACTAAACCAAGTGTCAATGCAAGTTGCATGGAAGACATGGCCACAGTTTGGCAGTAATCTCAGCCATTCTCCTTCAAGGAATTCACTCAAACACACTGAACACTCAGTGTTTCCATGGTTCTTGCCACCTTTGATCTCCCCACAAAACAGAACAGATGGAAGTGAGTGAATGAAAGCAGAGGCCAAACCAATGCTCTCTGAGTTTGTCAAAGAAGAAAGGCCACTGATCTCTGATTAAATTGAAAGATTCATGCAAAACAGTATCAGCTTGATGATGATAACTTGATCTTCTTTCTGAAGATTTGGGTTGGATCTTGATATAAATTCAAGCAGGCTTCTTTAATTGTTTGGTAGAAAGGGATGAGAAGAAAAAAGACAGCTGCATGGGTAATGATGACCAAGAACAGGATCCAATTTTCATGAACAACAACAGCAATTGAACTAGAACTCATATCCTTTGTTCAATGATTTGTTATCAGAAATCCAAGAGAAGGTTTGTAGAAGATCAAATGGGGATGCAAATGGACAAGATTATGCGTCGATTAGATCAATGTCGATGTCATTGCTGATGATTCCTAAGATTATTAATTCCAATAAATTTTGGTGTCATTAATTGGACCAGCAAATAGTCTCCATCTCAGTGGTATTCAGTCTAGAGTTCTTGACTTCAAACTGGTGGAAGATACCGACCAAAACCACTGACAAACTGTTCTCAATTCCATGAAAGATATTCATTAGTGAATCTTTTTTATTCCAACTACTTGAGATGAAACAAAGTTTAGTAATAAAAAAGAAAGAAAAGAAAAGAAAAAAAAAAGAAGAAAGAAAGAGTTCGAACAATTTACATCATCAGCATGTCAAATTTGCATATATATATATATATAAGATTGAAATTAGTGAATTCTAGCTAATTAAAAAGAAGGAAAAAAAGCAGGATGAATCATCATCACTGTTCTACTGAGATTTCTGTCTCTTTGCTGACAAATTCTGGTAACTAATTCCGCAAGAAGGTAAACTAGATCTCTTAAAACTCAGCATTGATGCAGAAGAACAATGCAGTGAATAATTTGGATGATTGAAAGCAGGAGTTGAATTGGGAACTTGAGGTCCATTGCAGCATTTGACAGAAACTGGAGGAATCTGAAAAGGCTGCAAAGGAGGAGGATTTCGCCATCTCGGCAATGGTCCGGCGACAAGTAAAGTCTGAAGAAGAGGTCCTGCTTCCATCACAGCCTGCAAGAACTTGCCATTCTCCGGCAAATTCTTCGCCGAAACAAGTCCATCAATGATGGCAGAAGCCTGATCTTGTTTACACTCTACCAAAACCTGCTGTGATCCTCCTACATTGCCTGAAATATCAGGAGAAGAAGACACAGCATCAAAAAATGAATCTGCAGATTGAGGTTGATGTTGTTGTTGTTGTTGTTGTTGTTGATGATGTTTCGGAGTTTCCGACAAAGTATCAGAATCAGTAACACTAGAATTTCCTCTGATTTGCACCATCTGTTGAGTTTCAGCCTGGAAACAAGCATTGACAGGGGATGCTTGTGCCATCTTGTTGAGCAAAATTTGTAGCTGGTCTCTTGCTTCATCTCTTTCTTGACTAGTCATCTTTAGAAGCAGAATCAAATTGTTTATATTCTCTTCACTTTTTCTCATCTCTTCTTTTGCATTATTTTTCACTGTTTCCAACTCCATTGTTGTGCACCAAAGCTTATGTTTCAATTCCTCAACACTCTAAACAACAACAATTACAACAGCACCAACAACAAAAACAAGAAGTTAAAGAAAACACATGAAACATTATAAAAAAAGAAAAGAAAAAAAGAGAGAGAAATTTAGAAAAATTAGATACAAACCTCATGGTAACCCCACAAAGAAGGCAAAGAAGTCTCCATTGGAAGGTCTTCAAAGAGCCAAGGATTCTCAGCCATATCCCCACAAAGAGAGACCTGTAAAGACAAAGACTCCAACACCCACCACCAACTTTATAGGCTCTTCTGCAGAAACTCTACAGAAAATCCAAACTCAATTGGAAAAATACAATTTGGGAGGGACTATATTTTCAAATCAATATTGAAAAAGGAATGTGCAATTCTCTAATAAAGACAAATCCCTTGCCACATTAGCCACCCCCCACCCTCTTTATTAAAGAAACCATGGAATCTCCCCACCTTGTGGACCCTTTATTTATTTATTTATTTATTTATTTATTTACTTATTTTTAGTAACTCTTTTTTTTTCTTTTTTTCCTTTCCCTCCTTATAATCCTTTTCAAATCATTTCCTAATTTAAAGTTTCCTAATTCTTCTAATGCCATAATTAAAATAATAAATCATTTAGTTTAAATTTCAAATGATAATTAGAATCACACTATTGATTCTCTCTTTCTCTCTTACTTTTACAGAGTTGACTTACATGAGCATAGTCCACTTCTTAGGCCTACAAAGTTTACACTAAATTATTATTATTATTATTATTATTATTATATAAAAATGAAGGGGAAAAAAAAGAGGTTTGATCCTGCAAGGGAAGAAGAAACAGAATGAAACCTGACAAAAGAAATGCATGGGAAACAGCAGCATGTGGAAGTGGGGGTTTTATCTCTTTTGTTCCTCATCTGCTTCTCAACTGCTGTTCTTCTTAGCCTCCATCAATTTTTAATTATTTTTTTAATTTTTTAATGTTTGTGAGCGGCTTGTCCACTAACTCCTAAATAAAAAAACAAGATTCATTTCTTTATTATTCTTCATTTATTTATTGCTTTTCTTGCTTGTTGGTGTTTGTGAATGCATATGTTTCCGTTGGTTTTATATTATTATTATTTAAAAAATATATCTATATATATATATATATTTTTAACGTTTAGGTGGATGGCTTTTAATATTAAGAGAAGAAGACAAAGCTTGTGAGACATGAAAATCCGGGGGCGTCTTGTTCATTGGATCTTGCCAAAGTTTGAGCATCCCCAACAAAGTGACCTCTCTTTCTATATATCACCATCTCTCTATCTCTCTTACTGTGAGCTTTTGTTTCCTGTGGTTCGGACTCATTTGCCCAAACAGTAGTACTCTAGCTACCAAGTAAAACCTATATATATAAATATATATAATATAATATAATATAATATTTATTTTCTTGAGCTTCATAGATTGCTACTTATATATATATATATATATGTGACAATGTGTTGAGAAATGACTCTTTTGTAAGTTAGAAAAAGCAATACAAACAATTGTACTTTCTAAGAGATACTGTTCTTATCCCAAACAAGCAGTTAAAAAGTCATGAAAATAAATATGTGTGTGTGTGATGTATGGAATCTTCATGGAATTAGTCAAATAAATCAAGCATTTTTAATTCTTCTTCCACGCTTTGTGAAGACAAACCTTTACACTTCACTCAAGACCAAACAAACCTTGACTTTTACCATCCAACATACATGATCATATTGTCTCAATATATATATATACCAGTAAAAAAAAATAATAAGTAAATAAATAAATAAATAAATATAATAAGTAGAGAAGAGTACACAATCCAATCCTTTTGCGCGTGATCAAAACTTAGAATAAAAAAAAAAAGGGGGGGAGAAAGAGAGAACACGAGTGAAAACATATGAATCAAGTGCTCATGCAATTTGGGCCATGATCATGCGCGCCCACACAGGCCCATGTAGGCCCGCCGACGTCATAGGCTACTATTAGCCCTATGTGGAGCCCCACCTAATGGGCCCTACAACTTTACACCCTTTTAGTACGCGGGCCCGGTCCACCAAAGCCACGACCGTTCCCTCCTTTGTTAAGTTTTTAACCCCCAAAATTAAACATGCCAACGGCTTTACCGGTCAACCTAATCATCCATGTGCTTCCCCTCTCATTATTTATCATCCCTAATTATTAATTTATTATAAAATCCATATATATTAGAAAAATTATTATTCTAATGAACAGAGTAACACGGCTTCTTTGCGCGTTAAACCATCATTAGCTAAACCCTATATATCAATGTCTTGCTTAGGGTTTGACTTAAACCTTCCTATTTATTAATATATATATATATATATATTCTTGATATTTTTTTACGAAACACAAGATTCTTACCTTACCATCCACCTTTTTTTTTTAAAAAATTATAAATAATTATAACTCAAAAGATAAAAATTCATATAAATAAATTATATTATATATATATATATATATAGAGAGAGGAATAATATAATTTAATTAGGAGGTGATGATAAGGTTGGCATGGGCTGATGGATGATAAGGATAGAATGAGCCCGAATCATGAGGTGAGTTTTGATGGGCAACAACCAGTTTTTGTCGTCATGTATGGTGGCCACATGGGGGTTTAGGTACGCCCCATGTGTATCATCGCTTGCTATTGGTCCACGTATCACCTTGCAATTTCAAGTCATACACGTGCGGCGGCCATGGTGATTACTTAGACACGTGTCTCGTGGCACGTAGCCCCGCATCCGGTGGCACATGCATACCCCTATCTGATAAGAATGTATATTAGTCACAGCACCTCAGTCAGTCAGTTCCTGAATACACTTAATATATATATATATATATTAATAATAATAATAATGTTAATTAATTAAGTGACAATAAATTTGTGAGTGAGTGTTTGGGGGTGGGGTCAGAGTGTTTCACAGCGTGCAATTGAAGAGTGGGTGTGGGGCCCATTAGCAAAGACAAAGAAGATGTAGGATAAGAAAAACAGAGTAGTGAATTGGAACTGGGAATTGATGAAGTAAGTCACCACATGGCCTGTTTTTTGTTTCCAAGTCATCATCCAAGACAAAATTTCCACAAGAAAGGAAGTTGTTTTCCTGCTTGGGATCTATATCATATTATCATCTCCATGAGAGGCACGCTCTAAACTTGGTAATAACTCAAACTTCATAAGTATGTATGGAGAACAAAGCATGCATGTGAGGTCTAGGGATTTTCACTAGCCTAACAACTAGCCTCAATAAAAATTATTAATACAATGGGTATAACGGAAAGCAAGTCTTATCCATAACTCTACTGTTTAAAAGGACATGAGAATCACCTGATTTTTTAGTTCAATGCTATATCAAGTTATTGCAAGAATTTTTTCGACTTGTTCTCTAATAAAATAATGTTAATTGATGCATTAGCAACAAATGCAAGCAACCCAAAAAGGAAGGAAAATTTTAACATGAAACAAATTAGTCTGCTATCTAATTCCGACTGGTACAACACGCTTTAATCGCATATATTGTGTGACGATTTTACAAGAAATGACATTCTTATTATCGAAGGAATATAACTGATGAGTTTCAGTCTTCCGAACCGGAGGTTTTCTCTTCTTTAGGAGAAGCCCATTGTTTGCTAGCTTGAGACTTTTTCCATGGATCGAGCGGGGTCCTCTGTGGTGGTTGCGGTGCTGGAGCTTTGGCTTCTCGCAGTTCATTTTCCCGGTCAACAAATCTAGAAACGAATTCAATGATTGAGAAACATCACAATACCAATAGTGATTATGACGGAACTGATATATTGCAAACAAATTAGATTATTTGCTAAGATGGAAAGTGACTTAATGATGTTTCATTCATATGACTACAAGCATTAGTAGATTACCAACTTGGTGTAAATTTACTTTAGCTCAAAAGAGATGTCCTGATCCAAGCAAAGCTCTATTTACCATGCACTAGGTATGCAAAACTTGATCAGATTCAACTAATGTTACAAACAAATCAAGGATAACTACATGCACCAATGAGACCCAGTCACTTTTCGCTAGCTCTTTACTATCTGATGCTCTTGTGACATTGCAAGCATCTCACAGATGGTAGTCTTTCAGATGTTCCTTTTTAAAGTGCCCTGAGTCGATGTCTCATCGCCATCATTCCCTTGTTTTAATAACTCATTCACATATATAGCAGGAATGATACTGTTAACGAATGTGCCCTAAACTTTGTGGCTGGAAATTAGAACACCTATTGTAAACTTATCTGTTCATGGTATATACTAAAGCTAGTATTCTTGTTAAAGAGATGGCACACCCTCATGGCCTCATCCAAACATTATTTCATGTCGATTCATTCTGTCGGCAGCATTTCAAGAAAAAGAGTCACATGGAGTTCGATTCCACACTAAGGTGGTGTACATTGCTAGTGCTACCAATAATATGGAAAGTAGATAGTTACAGGTAATACAAATAAAAATACTCTTCCATTGTGGACACTGCCACGCATCCTCTGTGTGCTTGTGTGTGCGTGTCTTAGTTTGTTTGTCCCTTGATTCCTGATTTAAGGTATAAATTACATGTAGAGACCTTTATATTACTGTAACAACCATTGTTTCCAGGTACCACAATAAATTCATGATGTACAGCCTTAATTCTTCAAAAGGATTAAATACAAGCTCTGAAAGAAGAAATCTGACCAGAAATAAGCAAGTGAGCATCCATGAAATCTAAAAGCTAGGACATACTAGTCATAATTTATCGCTCTATCTGATCAAAGAATGGCAAATGAACACGTAAATATTCCAACCAAAGTAACATAGAGTCCAAGGATAAGATGATATGTTTTTGGAATCACGATGTATTGCTCATTAAATGGAACCTGTTGTTGGATTTTGCCAGTACAAAAACTTAGTTTTTATTAGATACAGTGTCTCTAGTGTCTCCTATAGAGATGTTTTGGAAAAAAAGAATAAAACTTGTACCGTAGAGAAAAATACATGCCTTGTTTTGTGTTCCTAAACTATGGTAAGATGTGAATAATCATTAACTAGAAATGGGGATGATAAGAAACTCATTAAAAAATTATTTGGGGTTGATGAAAGTAGCCATGCTGAAAACTTGCTCGAAGCACTCTTTATTACAATAACTATTATGGTCAATTATAAAATAAGAAAAGTACGTTGATTCAACCGCTTCAGGAATCCTGATTTCTTTTAGACCTATCCTTGAAGGAAAACACCATATGAAAGAATTTAGGCACAACCTATATCAACTCAAGAAGGAATCTGAAAGATGGCTAATCAATTATCAAAGATATCACATAGGGCACAGGGCATGACAATAACAACCTCAGAGGAAAGCTTTATAAATTCTCCAGAAAAAAATGGTTCCAAGATCAACCAAATTGATAGAATAGCTTCCCAAAATAGATTACATCCACTAAGCATCACAAAAGTATCAAATGCCATGTTGAACCTTAACAGCATAAACTATAAAAAGCCAGCAGGCATATCTAAACTCAGATAAGCATATAAATACTTTAAAAATTCCACAACATAAGAACATATTAAAGAGATTTCTTACTCGATATAAGCCATAGGAGCGGCATCTCCCATTCTAATCCGAGTCCGAAGCAATCTTGTGTAGCCACCAGCTCGGTCTCTGTCAATCAAAAAGGGAATCTTTTTCCATCACAATTATGATTTAACAAAACAAAACCACCATGACAACAACAACCACAAGTCAAAATTCCTACTTGTAGCGATAAGCCAGCTCACTGAACAACTTATGGAGAACATCATCTCCACGAACAAATGCAGCAGCACGACGTGAAGCAGCTAATGTTCCCTATAAAACTTACACAAAACTAATAACTTCTCTTCTCTAGTTATTAAACTAAGACCTAATTTGTATAGTAATGCTGAGATCATTGTAAAAAATCACCACATTAGCTTCAAGTAATCCATACCTCTTTCCCCAGCTGCACCATTCGATCAGCCACCCTACGAACTTCTTTGGCCTGAAATTATTCAAAAAAAGTTTTAAAAAAAAAAATGAAGGAAAAGTGCATATCAATATCACATGCCCACCAAATGCTTGATGAAATGACTAAAAGAAGAGAAAGAGGCACAAACCTTGGCAACAGTGGTCTCGATTCGCTCATGCTTGACAAGCTGGGATACCATGGTTCTGCGAGAATGAATCGAAAAATTCAAACGAAAACCCAACATACAAAATCACAGAGCGAAAGAACAAGACAAAGATTCAAAATTTCATATGGAATGAGACGAGATGTGGATCAATGGTGTCAGTGAAGGTACCGGAGCATCGAGAGGCGGTGGGCGGCGGGGCGGCCGAGCTTCCGGAAGTTGCCCATGGTGGCGGAGGAGCGAGAATGAGGGTTTTCGCTCTCGTTCTCCTTCTCTTTCTCGTTGCCAAGGGTTTTGCGCTGGTAGTTTTTCCACGTGCATCGCACGTGCTTTTCTTAAATGGATCGGGCCTTTCCACGTAATGGGCTCGAAATGCTAAAACGGCTTTAACGGGTAATCGGACCCTGATCCTGACCCGGATCCGGATCCGAAAATGGCTTGCGAAACTTTTAAAGGGAGAAATTGCTAATATACCCTTATAAAAATTATATTTATTTGTTTATTACCACTAATCTCTTAAATTAATTTAAATTTTTTTAAAAATAATATATATATATATATACCTTCTTTCTTCACTTTCCCGAAATGGAGGCAGATAAAAGTTTTTTTTTTATTAAAAAAAAAGTTAGTTGACTCGTGCAACGATGTAGAGTATATATAAACAAATAAGATTAAAACCATAAATAAAAAACCCATTAAATAAGAGCCACTGGAATTATTGGAATCTTAAATATAATAAGTTTGTGGATGGATGATAAAGGTTGAAGCACTAACTAAATATTTAATTAGAAGATAATGAGAGAGTAACGAGGAAGACCCAACAAGAGCAAAAGTAGAAGAACACTTCCTTATCATCTTTCTAACTGCAATAACCTCGCTGTGTCAACTGTTAGATAGACCAATAATATGCTATAAAAATATAAAAAAATTAAAAATTAAAATTTAAATTCTTTCTCTATTAGTAGCACTATTTATACTGTTCATACACTGTATATGTGAATCTAATATTATTTGTTAGTATTATTCATAAATTCTCAATATGAAAATAGTGATTTCATCTCAAAATTGGAGAGCATGAGATTTTTCTAGGAGATTAACGAAACCACAGTAACTTAGTTTGAATTATTTTTTTTTTCCTGATAGTACTATTTTACACTATTTATAAATTAAACACTCGGAGCCAATACTGTTTGTCAGTACTATTAATGGATTTGGATGTGAGTTCTGTGGGAAAAACAGTAATTTTCATCTAAAATTACAGAGCATGAGATTTTTTTTAAAAATTCGCATGTTACAGTATCTAGTACATCTATATATATATATATATCCTTTTAACAATCTCTTGGATAGTACGTAGGCGCTTGTGGCCTATTCCTCAAAAACAAACAATCCAGCCACTAATTTCTATTAAAGTTATCATAAAAACCAACCACTTGTCCAAAAATCCAATTTAAAGCAATGTAAAAACAATTGAGAAAAGGCCACCCAACCAACTGCACTCAAAATTAAAAAAAAAACATTCCTGAAGATCAAACTGCGTGCACTGCTTCACTTTTCATTAAAAGTAGAATTAATAACAACAAGAACATGATCATGATCTCTTTATCTTACATACATACATCCATACATACATATAAAAATTACAGTAGTGAAAACAAAATATTACAGAAATTGAAAAACATAATCATAAGTTTCAGCTAGCTAGCGATGTTGTTGATACAGAGCAGGAACCAAACAATCACTCATAGAGTTAGGTAATAATTCCTCTTCATCATCCAAATTCCAAAGTTCATCAGAACTAGAGCAAGTAGTACAATCCAAAACAGGTGAAGCATCACAAGATAACTCATTCCAAATCTTATCAATTGGATACCCATCCATTTCATCTTCAAAACCTGCTGTCAAAGTAGTAGTAATAGTAGTATTATCAGTAGTGCTTGCATCAACAGTTGTAGTACTAGTACTAGTACTAGTACAAACACTAGCACTAGTTTCTCCAGCCAAGTTTTTCTTTCTTTCTTGTGCCTTCTTCCTCATATGAGTCCTCCAGTAATTCTTAATCTCATTATCAGTGCGACCAGGTAGTCTTCTAGCTATTCTAGACCATCTGCACAATTGAATACATATCTAGCTATAAGATAATTAACATATATATATATATATTGCTAATTAATAATAAGACATATATATATATGCATGCATGAAAATTAAAACATTTTATATAGAGAAAGATTCAGAAAACTGGCCTATTGCCCCAGCGAGAGTGGAGTTCAAGAACAAGACGTTCTTCTTGAGGGGACATACGGCCACGTTTAAGGCCAGGATGTAAGTAATTAACCCAACGTAACCTGCAACTCTTGCCTGTTCTATTAAGGCCTACAAAGGATGTTGGATATGTGATAAAAAACAACGGTTATGATCTTCAAGTATCTTTGAAGCTCTAAAGCTTATAAGCATACCTAGCTATACCCCCGCCATAACCTTCAAACCTGATACTTTTGCTATAAAATCCCAACGACGTTCTCCGAACAAGCCTACATAGCATACCAGTTGCAAGTCCTCCTTCTCTGTCCATGGCCCTTTCCTCACTAATTCCATCTCTCCCTTTCTTTCTTTCTTTAGCTTCTTCTTTCTTTGATACTGATGCTACTGCCACCACTAACTTTGGAGCTAGTTATAGGCGTCTCTGATGTCCTTCATTTGCTAAGTGATTTCATATGGTGTTCCACTGTGCTCTATTTTTAATTATACAAATATCTTCAAAGTGGAATTTTTTTTTTTTCTTTTATAATTTAAGTAGAACTATATATATGTGTGTGTGTGTTTTTATGGTTAAGTGAAAAGGTGAAGAAAGATATGACAATAGAAGAGAGGAAATAGACAGTAATTAAAAGTGATAAGAGATTTGTGATCCATGAAAGAGCACCATGTTTCTATATGTATGTGGCTTCATTTTCAATCCTTCTTATTAATATAATGGCTAAGTTAGGTTTGTGATCCATCTACCTAAAAATTATATCTTGATGATCAACTAGAGGTATGCGCTTATTATTTAAGAGAAATGAATATATTGATACGCCCTTATAAAGGTACATATTTGTTTATTTATTTATTTTGTAAAAATATTTTTATTTTTATTTTTTATTTTGTAAAGAAGGAAGAAGAAGAAGAAGGAGGGGTTCATACTTCATAATGACGTGGACACCACTAACTACGAATTTGGGTGGTTTCCTTTTGCTTCTTCTTTCTATCTTCTTCTTTTTTTATATTTCATGTTCCATTAATCAATGGTTTTTTGTTTGTCTGTTAGGAAGGCTAAAGAAGGATTGCTTTTCTTATGTTTTCATTTATTTTCCCATCAATAGGGGGAGAAGAAATTAAAATACTTTTTTTAATTTTGGAATAATTTAATTAAGTGTGTTTCTTTGCCTATTTATTTCCATACATGCGTTATATATATATAAAGAATTCAAAGGACACGTACATTATAATATATATAATTTATAAAATAATTTAGCATCCCTGTCCTTTCTGGATTTAGAAAGTGCTTTAACTTAATGAGAATATGAATTCAGACCAAGCCAAACACATAGATTAAAAAGAAATGAGAAGGCTTTGCTTTTTATTGTGAATTGTGTACTCTGGTTATTAGGTATGTAAATAAATGTCCATATCAAAATTGAAATTGTAATTTTTATAAGCTGATAGGGTGACTAAATGAATAAATAAATTTTCATATTTATATTGTATAAATAAATCATAATCATTATTTTCTACAAAACTTTTTCATAAACTATCCCCTTTCAAAACCAGGGTGGCAAATACACTAACTTTTAGAGGGAAGAAGGTTCTTTGAAGATAAAAAACCTAATAGGACAATTGCTAAAATCAAACTAAGAACAAACACTCAAGTTCACATATAAATGGTTTTTGGAGATAATTATTTCTTGTGAGTCACTTAATTAGTTTGCTAGTGCATCTTCTATTTTATTGGGACCCTCAATTACTGTTGATAGTTGATGATGACTTTTTTTTTTTTTTTAATAAAATTTTCTGACTTCTTTTTTTTAAAATTTTTAGTCTGACTTAATTAGAACAATTCTTAAGTTTTAACCTAATTAACAAACTCTTATTTCTACTTCTCTTTGTATGCATTTTGTTTTTTTTTCTTTTTGTTTCAAATATTCTATTTATTTAATTTTTTTAATAAATATGGATACGTCTTCATAACCTTTAACGGATCTATTTGTTCACATATATTATTTTGATGATTTTATTGCAAATTTTCTTTAATAAAAGCAAAGAGTATTTCATTAATACTTATGCATGACATTAAATAATTTTTAAAATAACTGCAACATTATAATTATAAAGAAAATTAAGGAATAATCAATATGAAGTAACCAACCAAGCAAATAGGAATTACAATATTGAGGGTATCCAAGAAAAATATAATTTCTAAAAACAAAAGCTTGTTTAAAATTTTCAAACCCAAATTTATCCTAAACACGTTTATAATTAATTTCTACCTAAATTATCATGCCTATCCCGTCCCGTACTAAACCCGCTTAACCTTTTCCATTTAATATTTAGACTAGAAAAAAATTGATCAGATATTTTTTTATAAAATTTATAGTAATTTATTTAATTCAAATAATCATAGTTATAATATTAATAAATTAGAATATATTTATCTTCAAACAAAAATTTAAAAATAACTAAATAATTTTTGTTACATAATTTAACAAATAAAACATTACATCCTCTAATGTATTATATATATATATATATAATTAAAATTATTGAAAAAAATCAACATGAACTTGTAAACCTTAAGAAGTTGTGATCATAAAATTTACACCATTGATTGATACATTATTTTGGTAAGTTTATAAAAAAACTTGAGTAAAGTATTCAAGGTTCCTTTTCACAAAAATATATCAAGGTTATAAATCTCTCAACTTCGAGAAGAGATGACAAAAGAATTTTTTTTTTTTTTTTTAATTTAGCTGTATATGTGAATTTTTATAAAATTTGAATATGTGAAATATAAGATTATGTCATTATGCTCTCACAAAAGTTTAACCGCTAATTGTAAACTACTTAACATGATAACTCTCCTCTTTTCTCGTTCGAACTTGGTGCTCAGCAATGGTTAGAATCAAAATCAAAGAAGATAATGCTTATATAAATTAAGATAGCACATTAAAAGACTCTCATATAATAATAATAATAATTAATGAGTGTATATATAGATAGATATTTATACACACATAAACATACACATGGACCAAAAGGTTAATAATTCGGTGGCATTGGTCCCCATTTAAAAAGTATTGGCGTGAAGAATATTTAAGAGTTTGAGTTCAAGTTTCACTTGACACGGTGAGAGTAATAAGTCCCTTGTTGTTGGTGTAGTAGACTTATAGCTCAAATCTTACATCACCGAGTGAGAGCACATGGGTTGACCGATCAAATTCTAAATTTCTGCACATGCCCTTGGTTGTATATATAATATATATATATATATATATATATTATTGCATTTGCAAAAAAAAATACACACACATGTTTACACATATTTATATATATATATATATATATATATAAATACAAGTATAGAATACTTGATTACTATTTACATATATTTGTGAGTGTATTTATATATAAACACGCACACACATCCATTATGTCCATGAAATTAATTAAATTGCCATCCCTAGCTACTTACAAACACTTCTCTAAATAACTAATGTTCGACTCCTCTCGGTGTCAATCTGCATACTTGGCTCTATTCAAGTTATCATTCTCTAAAGGCGTCAAGTTTAGATCAAACAATAACACTTTCTTCACTGACACTGGCTTATGCCTTCTCATATGGCCACCTAAAGCCTGTCCCATAACAAACTCTAATCCACAAACAGAACACTCATGAGTCTTGTTGTTCTTCTTCTTCTTCATCATCATCGTTGTCACCTTCAGTTGCATATCTATCAATCTCTTATGATCAAGTCCTGCAGCTTGTCTTCTATGACTGGTTCTATGACCTCCAAGTGCTTGAAAAGAAGAGAACACACGTCCACAAGTCTTGCACTTAAACACATCCTGATCAACAGATTTCAACTTATGAATATTTTCTTGCCTAGATAGAAGCATGAGAATATCAGCAACACTTCTTCTTTTAATCATCTCTTCACTTTCGTTGTGCTTCATTCTTCAAAAATCTATAAAGTAACAAACAATGTTATATAAGTTTACTGCATGGCTCTCTAGCACTCAAACAATGCTATATATATATAGAGAGAGAGGAAGTGGAGTAAGTCTCAGGCACACGCCTTGTGTGGTGGGTCAAATCTTTGTAAGCAGTGTCTCAACCAATGAATGACGAGTTTTAAAGGAGTTAGAAAAGACGTGGATGGTGCCTTTTCTGAGCGAGTCTTACGCGGTTGGGTTGAACCAAGAAACCATATTATTTGGTTAAGAAAAGAAGAGGCAATTTCTTGGCAAGTGTGATGATACTACAGTGACTCTCACTTACAACATTGTATTATTAATTACTTGGTTCAGAAGGTCAATGCTTGCATGCTAAGATAAGCTTGCTTTATCCACTTAACAAATTAGGACACGTTTGTTGTTGTTGCTTTTAGAATACAGCCTTCTAAAATTTTCTTTGGTCCACATTGAATTTGTTGGTTTATAGACACATGGATGCCTTATATTATATTTTATATATATATATATATATTTAAATTGATGATTATTATTATTATTATTATTATTATTATTATTATTATTATTATGCATTATGTTTGAGAGTTGTTAAACTCCAAACCTTTTAAATGCAAGTAAGATAGATAATTACTACATCATGCCTTGATTCCTGTATATATATATATATATATATATATATGAACTATCTTACATGTAATGTAAAGGCTAGTTTTTATATAATAAATTATATTCCCTCCGTTCCTGTCGTGAATAACCGAATCTCACATACCAAGAAAATTGGTTATTTCACATAATTTAACAAAAAATTATTTATCTTTCTAAAATTACCCCTAATTTATATCTTCACATGTCTCTCTCATATTAAATTTCAAAAAGAGAATTAAATATAGTGTTAGGATAATTTTGAAAAAAATAATAATAAATGTTTATTGATGTTTAAAAATAATAGATAAATATGATAGATAAAAAAGAATAGAGGAGTATATGTTTTGATTCATAAAATGATGATAATTAATTCCTAAAAAAGGCTAAAACATTTACAAATTCTTGCTTTCTTAACTGATTATCCATCCTAGTAATTATTTACTGAAAATCACAGGAGTAATATACTTTATATCTATTTTTATCCATCTTAACATCATCTTTAGTGGATTTGAAGCCTTAGTTGTTATCACTTTAAATGTCATTTATTCACTTAAAAAAAATAGTATAATATCAGCCGATGGATTGTATTGATCAAACATCCAAATTGTTTGATCAAACGTCAGCCGTTGGATCCGTGCTAAAACCCCTTTCGAAGCCCTGTGGAATTGGAACACTTGGGAGCAAAATGGAGGCGTCGAAGCTTCTGAAGGAGAAGAGGTTCTGGTTCGCTTCCGTTCTCATCGCTTGGGCTGCTGGTCTTCAGGTATCTCCTTCGTTGCTTCCGATTCTAAACCCTAATTCCATTGATTTGATGGCGAATTAGCGTTGAATTGAGGTGTTGTTGTTGTTCTTCAGGGGCATATGATGTGGATGCAGAGGCAGGACTCGTTCAAGCAAAAATTTGGGGATCTGAACCAGAGCAAGGATGCAGATGGGGATTTGAATGCTGATGTTTGAATTTATCACACTGTTATTCTTGTACGCATCTTCAAAATCTCATCTTTTTTCACCAATTGATCCAAGTGAACTACTTTTGTATTCCTGTCAAGTATTTTGACGGGTTTGAATGCTGGTTTTTAGGCCTTATTTTGATTATAGATATGAGATTTATTGCAATAAGCATGGAAAATGGAGTATTTGAATGCTATTGTTTAGAGTACTAAGTTTCTACATTGATTGCAAGAACGAGAATTACTAGCTATTAATCCAATTTCTCAATAGTCTCACGGCTCTCACCTTGAACAATGTTAGAATGGATGTGGGAAATGTAACAATTGGGAGACTATTTATGTCCATCTTGATTGCTAGAACTGCAATTACTTGCATGTAATCTAATTTCTCAATAGTCTGTGTCACTATTTGGAGTAGTGAGCTTTTGTATGGGATCATGGTTAATGTTCATATTGATTGCAAAAATTGCAATAATAGTATATAAAGCATTGAGATATTTGGAGTTAGTATGGAAAATGGAGCATTGAAACAATATTTGGAGAAGTGAGCTTTTATATAGGATCATGTTTAATGTCCATACTGATTGCAAGAATCGCAATTACTATCAAGTAATCTAACTTCTCAATAGCCTCGCTATTTGTGTCATTGAGCTTTTGTACAGGATCATGGTTAGTGTCCACAATGATCTAAAGAACTAAAATTTCTAGTGTATTGTCCTTTGATCTCATAGAAGACCTCTTATCATATGCAGACAATAAGTGATCAGGTTATGTGGATGGCCCAAACTTGGAAATTGTGAAAACCCTGCTTTGTTCAAGAGAAAACAGCAGTTTAATTCTCACCAGGTGGTTAAAGCGCCGAAAATAAACAGGAACCATTATAATTAATGTAAAACATTTTATGGAAACACTTATGAATCAGTCCCTGGCTTATCATCTGTTGGAAATTGGGATATATGTTCTGCGAAGAAGATGTTCTCAAAATGACAGGTTTTGATGTTCAGAATAATGATATTAATGTGATTCATCCAATTGATGTTTTCAAGTCAGAGTTTAAGACACCTTATTCTTTTCTCATTTTCGATTTTGGATTTGTACAATGGCAACTGACGAAGCCACATTTGATTAACCTATTAGGATGCACTAAGTCATCTTGTTTTTAAGGCAAGTATTCTATTAAACTAAAGATGCCTTCGAGTTTCTTTTTTACTTACGTAATCATGGATGCTTAGTAAACAAGGATCAGGCTACCTGTTCTCATTTGAATTGGTACACATAGATGACAGATTGATAGTTTTCTAATCTCGGATTAAACCAATGATACACTGTTAAGACTGATCATCACCATTGAACACCTCTCTAGAAGTGTGGCTATTTGGAAAACCAGAAGCTGCAAGGATCAAAGCTGACTTCTTTGCTTTGTTCCTTCAAATGCATTGCTTGCTTAATGTATTAGTTTAATACTTTCGACGAATAGGAGTACATCAGTATCTACATTGAGTATAGTTTTTTATGTGAATAATAAAATAGTTTAATTCAATAGGAAGTACAAAGTCTGAAAAATGTGGAAAGAGACTGCAACAGTCATTCTCAGCTTACATGAGTTAGCCAATAGGCGTGCAAGTTTTTTAAGCTGGTTTCCTTGGCCATTGCACCAATTCAAAGATCATTTTGTGACCTTTCATGATTAGAGCTTGAGTATTGAGACTAAAAAGTGTGTGGCAGTGAATCACAAAGGCATTCTGGTATTAAAAGTAAATTGCAATTTGATATCAATTATGAATTAAAAAATAAACTTGTGTTATGTCACTGTTAGCTGTACGTGCCCAATTAATTACTCCTCTGCTTGAAATCTTTGGAGCTAAATCAAATAACACGCGCAGACATAAAAAAAATTCCTTGAAGATTCCTTACTCTGTATGAAGTTCAAATTTTGATTTTTGGTGGGTTCTATTAAATATAATAGATTTTATAGTTATTTATAGAGGCGTGCTCTCATCTGCCTTATTAATTTCCATCCTTCAAGTCCAAAGTCCAAACCAAGTCATTTTCAAAGATTTAAATAAAAAAATTTAAAAATCTAAACCTGCTTTTAATATAATGTTAGTACCATAACCACACTCCACCCACACTGAATCCATAAGCAAGGTAGTTTCTACATCATACAATGTCAAACTTACCCTTCTAATTGTTCAATTTTATGTTGCTATCATGATTCAATAAACATAGTCCGTGTGATGTTCATTTACTGTAGATTTTAAATACCAATCCACTACTAATTCAATTTTTTAAGCAAAACCATTGCAGTGGATATATATATAAAAACACAACACAGTGTGTACAAATACGGAGCTAATACAAGATCTCGTATAAATTAAGTGAGCATAGAGAGATGTACTAGCTAACCACTTGGAACTTGAATGACTTGCAAGACTTGCAGAGCATTGCAAGATGTGTTACTTTGTCAAACTTTGGTGGGTTAGGTCTTAATTAATCACTCTTTGCATAATCTACAACTGTTCTTCCCTTCATCTTCCACACCTTCCCCACTTTCTTGTTCCAACGCTTGCACTGTATACATAACAATTGTTATTATTTATTATTTCAAATAAAAACATGCAAAAAAGTCCATGTATTATCAGTGCAACAGTCTCTTAATACTCTCAAGTCTAAAAACTTGAAGAACCATCAACAAGTACATGCATACGTATATATATTTCTTGTTTCACTCCAAGCTTGCAAGATTACAAGTAGGATAGGCAGTACTTGATCAACAAACAAACAAACATGCATGATGCATCTCTTTCACATTTGTTTTCAAGAGCAGTGAAACTAGACAGGCAAGTAGACTTTCATAAATTTCAACTAAACTCAAAATGACTTCTTGTGCTCTAACATCTCAAGGGCATTTTGGTCAATGCATTTTCTGAGAAGTCTATATAATGGCAATTGACAACCCTAATGCTTCAACGTCCAAATTAACTGCATCTCTTTGTCTCTGTTTTTCTCTTCTTGTTCTTTCAATGATGAAGAGATTCAGATTTGGAGATGAAGGAGAGATGATGGAGAGCATCAACATGGCCAACGTTTTGATGTTATTATCTCAAGGAGGCGAAGCCAGAGCACCGGCCTCGTTGGGACGTGTATTCGAGTGCAAGACATGCAACCGGCAGTTCCCTTCGTTCCAGGCTCTCGGAGGGCATAGAGCAAGCCACAAGAAACCAAAAACAAATGGAGATAGCCGGAACCAGGTGACTGTTTCTAAGCCAAGGACTCATGAGTGTGCTATTTGCGGCCTTGAGTTCGCTATCGGACAAGCTCTCGGAGGTCATATGAGAAGACACAGAGCTTTAGGACAGGGATTTGTGCATGTTGGCCATGGTGCTGTGATGGAGAAGAGATCAACCAGTGATCATGACAAGGTCTTGTGTTTAGACTTGGACTTGAATTTGCCACCTTCTCCTTCTGGTGTTGTTGATGGAGAGAATAGAACAGTGTTGTTTGGGATTGATCTTGTTGAGAAGACTCCTATGGTTGTTGACTGTTTCCAGTGATATTGATTTCATCCTTGTATTTTTAATTTTCTTTTTCCTTCATATATGATCCTTTGAATTAGAGACTTTGCTATGTTTTTCTTCTTTTTTTTTAAAACTAGTTTTCTGATTATTTTGATTGAGAGTGTTAATTAATTATTATGTTAATCTAAGTATCCAACTTATTGTATTAATTAGCTTGTCCCCCTGGTACGGAACTTGGGCTAGATGTATAGCTTAAGTTATATTTTCAACTTGGTATGGAACACTAATTAAAGTTGGATTACAAATTGTCAAGTGGTCATTCTAAGTAAGGGTTTTTTATGATTAATTAATTTAAGTACAAATATTGGTTGCAACAGTATGGTGGCTTAAATATTGAATACATATGCTTGAATTTTATAATTCAATACACACACACACACAAATTATTAAAAGGTTTATTATCTTTATCTCAGGGTCCAAGAGCTATTTCCAAGATAACACAATTGATATAAAATTCAATTAATAAATATAATGAATTTTAACATGCTAGGCATAATTATAACACAATAGAGATAACTGTGAAAATTATAATGAGCAATAGAAATGATAATTTAGTATTAATTATATGTGAAATAAAAAAAAACCCTCAAGAGAATCTAAGTTGTTATTGAGTTGCTAAAATTTAAAATGTACAAATATATAAAATAAATAAAGTCTATAACATAAATTTATTATTCCATGCTACACATTCTTTTATATTACAAATTTGATAATAAAATAATTAAAAAAATAATAATCTAATCAATGGATGTTTCTCTAGATGGTTAAAAGTCAATTACAAGCAGGACAATTGGCCAGACCATATGCAATTCCACCTGCAAAATTTTGAAAAAAATAAATTGATTGGATTCATTTGGACTTTAAATAATCAAATGATCCCATTAAGCTTTAAACATGGGAAAATAAAGCTTGATTTAACCATTCTCTAAACTTAACCATAAAGTTGAACATTTTAGTCAAACAAAAATTTCACTAACAAGAATTATAAGTATATATATAAATATTTTCTCCAATTGCTAATTAACTAATGGTCTATTAGCATATGATCCTCTATGTAGGTTATTCATGTTCTTGTCTAAGAATGGGTTCAAACTTCAGTTCACATGAGTAATAACTCTTCACTTGTGCATATCCCTGATGTGGCTTGTCGTTAAAAAATCTCCAATTTATTAAAAATAATTTAATTTAAAAGCATAATTATAATCTCATATAATAATCTGACACAACTTTTTTATATATATATATATATATATAGTGTGTGTGGTGACTGTTTGGTGTACTTGAGAGTCACAAATTTGACACATTCCACAGACTTTTTTGAACTTAATTTATAGTATGAAAATGTAAAATTAGAAAAGATATAATTTGGCTTCTAGAGCATTAGAAAAATCAGACTGTCATATCAGTATTGATGCAATTTGATTGTGATATCAAAGAACAAAATGATTTCAATACAAGGGATTAAAAAACATATTCCATAATTCGGTATTCAAATTTCCATTCAGACCGCATTAAAATGTTTATGGGTTCTGAATTTTCCAAAGATTGATAGAAATAAAAAGGCTCAAAATGAATCCAAGAGAAGTGCAAGTTTTTGGCATCAAATCAAATGATGCATTTATAATTATAACTGCTTAATAAAAAAGATTGCATATATATTGAACTATGATAAATTTATTGAATGACTGATTGGATAGATAATTCATATGATTTAAATTGAGTGGTATTGATTATGATCTCAACTTAATGTTGGTCTGGTTTATGTTCACTTAAAACAACTTCCTTTCCAAGTCTAGTAGACAGCAACAGCCTGTCAAAATATTAACTTCATAAGCATTAAAATAAAATAGTTTTATTGAAATGTATAAGCAAGTATTATTTTCAAGGGGAATAGAGAAATTCTTTAATTTTTTAAAAATAAATAAATCACTCAAAATATATATAGCAGGGAAAATAAATTAAAGTGAAAGACAGATGCAGATATATAAACTAATACCTGCAGATGTATAAACCAATAGCTAAAAAAAAATACATAATAAAAATGAGATACACACAAAACCACAAAGTTTATTAGATGACCTTCAAAGAAGTTACAAAATGTAGAAAAACTAGACATACCTTCCAAGAGATAATCATCAGAAAATAATCATCCATTCATCGTTGCATTGTCAATTTTAGGTCTCAAAAATCTTTACTCAGGTCCATAATTAAAAAGAAGGTGTGACCAGCACTAAAAGAGGTATTAGAGAAAAGTATGTGACTAGCACTAAAAGAGGTGCATAAAAGGTCGAGGTTGTGTTTGATAGTCTTTGAAGAATCCTGTGACTTAATCTTTTTTGAATCTTGGGTTGTATATAACCAGGAAAAACATGTGTAGCCATCAAAATCTACTGAAGGGTGCAATGAGCATGTGATTACTCTTTTCCAAACTAAAGGGCAAAGAAGTAATTTTCACTTTTCAATTTAGAAGCTTTCTATCATTTCCAATCTTAGTTTTATCACAAATATTCTTTGTTTATTTTGGCAACTTTTCACACTAAGTTTAATTATCAACAAGTATAATATAACACCATGCAAGAAAACAAAAGTGTAGATCTCCTTGGTAAAAAGCCATGCATGGCCTTCATAATCTCATTTAAGATTGTGATTAAAGGAACTAATCTTTCTCGCCTTGAATTGATTAACACATGAAATCTAGATATTAGTTCTTAATTAAAAAGTAGATTAATTAATAGAAAATCTTAGTCTGCATGTGTGGATAAGGAAAAGTCTAATAGTCAAAGGTCAAAAGGTGAATCACAAGTGGTTAAAATTAGGATTAGCAGCTAATAATCACTTGCCACAATTCCTTACTTTCAATATCAGAACCTTAATATCAAGTAATTAATGAAGGATTAGGTTGGTAGTGCAAGTAGGATTGATTTGAAGGATCTCTTTGAGCAATTAGAAATGTCCACAAGACTTCATTGATTATGCCACTAAGTATTTACAACATAAATAATTAAAAAAATCCACAAAAAGAGTAACCAAAGAGATATATGATACATAGAATGAGGCCATTAATATTACATTTTATATTTATCCTTTTGGGAAACATGGTTAGCTAAGCATCATGCATAATATAATCATCTACATTAGCCTTACCTTGTGTATGTGTCATTCTCTTTTTCCTTTTGTTTATTTGTTTTTAATTAAAAGTTAATTAAGTTTTAACTCTCAAATGGCCTTTGGTTTCATCTACTTGATTGAATTTTAGTACATTGTGATTGGTTTGGATAATGTGGAGGCTTGTTTGTCTCATTTACATGAAAATTTGACACATAATATATATGAACTTCTAAATATGATTAATGAATGGATTCTTCATAAAAATTTATTTAATGTTTTCTAAAATAAGTCCATAAATCAATATTTTGTTAACTAATTATTATTAAATGAAGAGATTACTGTCCCATAACTTTCATTATGAAAGAAATACAAATTGAGAAATTTTTATTATGATAAAATAGTTAAAAACATGTTATAAAAAACAACAATACATGATACAAAAGCTATATATACATTTTAATTTATTACTTTTACTAAAAGATATATATATTATAGTATCAAATATATATATATATATATATATATATATTAAAGCATCAAATAGACCATTGATTGTTCATGATAAAAAAAAGATAACTAATAATTAATATAGTAATAACAAAGGAGCATGAAAAAGACAAATATATTATGTTGAAAAGAAAATAAAACCCTATCATATGTTTTCCTTTTTTTTCTTGTTTTTTTTTTTAAATACTCTGAGTTATCGTAGGGCCAACCTTGCACCTCTATATGACTACAATGAAACATCTATCATTTGACAATCTAATTTCCAATTATGAACAACTACATCGACATTGGAAACCTTCCAAATTTAGTGGAAGAGAAGGAAAACGTACACTATATATTGCCACTTTAGGAACTTAGCAATTTAACCATTTAAATTAGGGTTCCTTAATTCCTCAAAATATCCATGAATTATATAAGTTATTATTATTCAAATTATTAATGATATTCTAATAAAAATTTACATTTATTTACATATACCTACAAATCATTATCAATAACGATGTTAATAATAATATACATAAAATTTTTATAAAAACATAACAGCAATTAGCTAGACATTTTTACATGGATATATATATATACAAACAATGCTCTCATCATATAATACATGATCATCTATTTCATCAAGTTATTTATGAACATCTATATATCTATCTAATAATATAATAGGATAATTTTTATTTATTTACACAAGTAAAAGTAATTGGTATTATAATTCAAATCTCAAAACAAGGAAGGGTATCACATGGGAAATGTTGCCTTATGTTGGCACTAGGCCATTAATTTGGCAAGCTCTTCCAAGAGAAGAAGTCTCAATCACTAAAACAATGGTCCGAACAAACATTGACCAAATGCATAGTTAATTAGAGACAAAGTTAGAAGGTGGCTTAACCTCTCCAACCCCACCATTTAAACCTATATACATAGATATGCATGAATAAAAAATAACTTCAGGATTTTCATTGAGAGCCAAAGGTCTCCTAATTCAGTAGCACTCCGGTTTCTTTTACTTGGGTGAGACACAAGTTTTAGTCCACTCTCTTGTGAAAGATTCACAAACGTGATAGGTTGAATGTGCTTTTTATGGTAGAGTCTGACTTTCTAAAAAAACTTCTCTTACAGATCCGTCAAGACTGACATCCTATAAAAAAACCAATGAGGATTTGAAAGGAAATGAAAAGCTTTGATTATTTAATTAAAGGTATAAAAATGAGAACGGTTAAGTCTAATATGGTTGGGATGGAACCTAATTCATATGGTGACTTGACAATGAATCATATAAAACATATAAATATTGGTAATAATAAAAATTAAAAGTCAATGAGGAAAAAACGTTTTTTTAGCAAGTGGCGTGTTGGTCTCTGCGAGGTTGGCACCTTGCTATTATAATTGCATGTTCTCATTGCCACTTGTCATTTAAAAGAATATTAGTTTTTGTAATTAAGAAAAATATATATTATTTTATTTTAAAGCCGTTGAACTTCACTCGTACTATCGTGACTATATATATACACGTATGATTTATATAGTACAATCGGACCTTTGAAAATAATAATAAATAATAATAATGTATGTATTATTTGAATGCAAAACTATTTTTGTAATACTTTTTTCATATACTTCAATATAATATAAAGAATTGGAAATTAGATACCTTAATCAAAGATAAATAAGATTTTAAAAAAATTCATAATTCTTTTAATATAATTACCAAAGAAACCATGAATAGTAATTTTTTTAATATAGTGATGCAGTTCATGAATTATCTATAATTATTCTAGATATATAAAATAAATTTTGTTTTTGTGTGAATATGAATTCTAAATATAATTTTTTTTGAATAAGGTGGATAAACCACAATTTATTAAAAAAAAAAGAAACAGCAAAGTACAGAGTACAGAAAACAGAAACGACATAAAAGATCAATCAAAATAAAGAACTGTAATCCTCACCAGAGATGAGGAGAACAGTGAATATTTTCTTATAAATATAATGTAAATATAATTCTTATAAATTTAATGTAAATATTTTCTTTATATCCAAATCAATTTCAATTTACATGCATCCTACAAAGCTATTAATTCAACTACAAATTTTCATTTTTTTTCCGTATTTTAAAATTTGAAAAACTAGAGTAAAAAAATAGCTACTGTAATTTTAATCTTAAAACCAAATAAAAAACTTAAAAAAAGATATTTGCATTTTTAATTCTCAAAACTTATAAATATGATCAAAATCGTGCTATAACCCAGTCGTACTTATATAGTGTTAGATTTGAAGGGTTTTAAGTTCAAGTTCCTCAACTCTTAATTGACAGAGTAAATTTGTAAACAAAACACTTTTCCTCTTCAAAATCATTATAGAAAATTTATTCTCCGGAGATCTATAAACCACCTTAACTTAGTTAGTTGTCTCTTTATTAACATCGTTGGTTCATTAAAAAAAAATGTATATATATATATATATATAACATAAGCAATGATAAAAGACACTTGAGATTTGCATCATCAAACGTATCTCAGAATCCCGAGAGAAAAAAAGGGAGATCGTGGTGGCAATATTTTCGTAATTCTTCACTGTAATCAGGGGCAATTTCGTCTAAACAAAAAGAACGTAAACCAAGATGTGGAATGGAAATAAACGAATAAGAACCGTCCGATGAGAAGACCAGTGGGACCCATACACCTTCATCACCGTCCATTCTCTCCTTCTTCTCCCTTATATACCCTCTTTCACTCTCCTCTCCTCGCGTTTTACCCTTCTTCTTCTTCTTCTTCTTGGATCGAGAGAGAAAGAGAGAGAGAGAGAGAGAGCTTGAAGGAGAAAACAAGGTATGGTAATTTGATTTCAATCCATTTGTTTTGATTTGAGAAGTAGAATTCAAGATCTGATGGAAAATATACAGTGATTTGAATTCATTTGGGCATTTTTCTAATGTGATTGATTTCTATAGAGAAACGAGAAACTCTCCTTCTTCTTCTCTGACAAAATGAGAACAGACTCCGGCAAAACTCTCAAGGTACGATTTCTCTCCCAAATTTCACTCAATAAATCCAAGAAATTTCACCGATCTTACAAGCTTATTTGATTTGGTTTGAAACCCTAGTTCCAGTACTCATGGCCAAAAACAAAAACAGTGATGAGGAAATGGCTGAACATCAGAACAAAGCCAGACGAATTCCACTCAGACTACATCACCACCACCACCACCACCACCAGTAAGTAAATCCGAACCGTTTGATTGAGATCAAGCTGCATTCCAGACCATTCGATTTCAATCTCTCTCTAATGAAAGGCTTGCAATGATTTGGTTGGGAATCAAGAGGGTAGTAGCATGGTTGTACAACAAGCTCGGAGAAAGAGCTGCTCCGATAAAGAAGACTCCATTTCCCATCTCCATGGTACCTACCACCACTCTCTTTCTCTCTCTAGGATTTTTCAGGGGCATTTTGGGAATATTAATTTGATATATTTTTGAAATTTTTTTTTTTTGAGAAATTAATTAATGCTTTTAACAAAACTTTTCCAGCAAATGGATGGTTAGTGGAGACATGTGAGAACCTTAAACCGCCGCTTTATGGACCCAATCCGCCAACTCTTTCATCATCATCGTCATCATCATCTCTCTCTAATGAAAACCTCAGGTACCGTCCCCATTTTTATTTAATTTTTTTTTAAAAAAATTATATAAAAAATTGTAATATTGGTTGGTGAACTAGTGGATGAATGTATTGATTATTTCTGGGTTTTATAGAATGTTTGTGGGCACATGGAATGTAGCGGGCCGAGCCCCGAATGCGGGTCTCGATCTTCGGGATTGGTTCATGAGCTCATCTTCTCCTCCTCCTGATATTTATATTCTCGGGTAATTATTATTAAAATTAAATTTGTGTTAATTTTTAATTATGATTATTATTATTCTTTGAAAAAAAAAAGGGTATATTTGTAATTATATGACTGAACGGAGGGTACTGTTTGGCAGGTTTCAGGAGATTGTGCCATTGAACGCAGGGAATGTACTCGGGGCGGAAAACAAAGGGCCCGCTTCCACGTGGCTGTCTTTGATACGTCAGGCTCTCAATAACCCGAAAAAAGAACCTGTCTTTTCTCCTAATTACGGTACTGCCACTGAGCAGCCGAGGACTAGCTTCTCCGACTTGCTATCCTTGGACGACGACTTGGAATGGTACGGTGATGAAAGAAATATCGAGCCGTGCACGAATCTTAACGACGCCAGCAGTGAAGAAGGGTCGTCCGATTGGTGCCAGACCGGATCCCCATGCACAGGACGCGAGACTGGGTACTACTTGGCAGCGAGCAAGCAAATGGTTGGAATCTTTTTGTGCGTGTGGGTTAGGTCCGGTATGATGCCACACGTGCGAGACCTCAAAGTCTCATGCGTGGGACGTGGCATTATGGGCTACATGGGTAACAAGGTTAGTATACATCCATGTCACCCATTTATTAAACTAAATAAATAAATAAATAATTTTTTAAACAATGATCTAATATGACAGGGATCGATATCGATCAGCATGACAATACGATCCACGGCATTTTGTTTCGTTTGCACGCATTTGGCATCGGGTGAGAAAGACGGAGATGAAGTCCGGCGAAACTCTGATGTGTCGGAGATTTTAAAGAGGACTAGATTTAAACCGTCTCGGAGATTTTCAAAGTCCAGCATGGTATCACCTGAGACAATATCAGAGCATGAGTGAGTTAATTAATGATGGAATATTATACTTAATTGAGTTTTATTTATATTAATTTGTATAAATTTACTCAAAAAAAAGTTAATTGTTTTTTTATGATTAATTTGCAGTAAGGTGATATGGCTTGGTGATTTGAACTATAGATTAACAACAAGTTGCAGTGATACTCATGAGCTACTGAAGAGGAATGACTGGCAAGCGTTGTTAGAAAAAGATCAGGTGAGGTATGAGTATGAGAGAAAGAGAGATTAATTAGTGATTAGTGTTTAGAGTGTTAATTAAAGTTTTTTTTTTTTTCGTTATATATATATATATATATTGCAGCTAAGGAGAGAGCAAGATGCTGGGCGTGTGTTTAATGGGTGGGAAGAAGGAAAGATATACTTCCCTCCAACTTATAAGTACAGAGCTAACTCTGATACTTACGTGGTTTCCACTGCTAAATCTGGAGAGAAGCGACGTAACCCTGCATGGTATATTTATATTTTATACTCAAAATATATATTACTAATCTTATTCATCATCTTATTAATCTATTTATGTTTTTGTGTTATGCAATGATTTTCCATAAAGGTGTCATTTTTACCAGCAACGTAATCACACACACATATATATATATATATGTGAATTTACATATATCACCCTACTAAATAGATGCAAAATTTTCTCTTTATATATATAAAAATTAAAAGTGTATGAAGATGAAATTTTCTCAATGTACGGTTTGTCATTTGATTAGAAGATTATTATAACTGATCTTGGAAGAAACAAACAACCAGCACAGCTTAGACCACCGCACTTCATTACTCCCTTGCATGACATGTTTTTGACTTTGACTAGCCAACACAATTTAAGATTTCACCCCGTAATCTAGCACGCTTGGAGACAGACCTACATAATTTAATTAATATATCTGATAATCTATTAATTAAACTTGAACCTATCTCTAATCTGCCATAGCCAGTGACTATTAGGTTTCTTTAATTATTAATTATTAATAACTTTTTTTTTTATGGGCAGGTGTGACAGAATACTATGGAGAGGGGACGGGATGAAACAGATGTGGTATGTGAGAGGGGAATCGCGTTTCTCAGACCACCGTCCCGTTTCATCGTTGTTCTCCGTTAAACTTGACGGTGGTGACCACGTGGCAGTCGGAGAGGGGGTGAAGGACGGCACGATCTCGTACAACCACTTAAATACCACAAATGCAAGTGGAGCATCCTGTGGGAAAATCCAGGCGGAGGAGCAGTTACTTAAGTTCACCGCGAGAAGTCAGAGCTGCTTGGAAGCCCCTAGATTCTGATTATCTAAATACATTGTTTATTTATCAAAATAAAAAAAATTTGTTTAATAGAGGAAGAGCTGAAGGACGAGAAAGGAAAAAATAGAAAAGGGAGGGGCTAATAGGTAAAATACCAAGGGAAAATTAGGCCCACACGCGTGCGCAAAGGCTATGAGCACGTGTAATGGAGATGACTTGGGAGAAGTCCAGCCTAATTATTCTGGTTGGTCACCAAGCAAACATTGGGAGAGCCCTTCTCAATGAGGTTTTGTTTTCTATTTACCTTTTTTTTTTCTTTTCTTTTTTTTATAACCCAAAAGATGTGTCTTGGACTCTCATTCAAAAAGTGGGTTAATGATTCACTTCGGGTCAAGTTTAACCTCATTTGATTGTGAATAGTCTCATGTCTTTTATAAATTCTTTAGATAGTTTTTATCTTTCATAGGTATTTTTTTTTAAATAAAAGTAAATTAATCATATTTTTATTTAAACTGCAAAGTAAGTATAAAAACGAAAGAAAATATAAAAAAGAGGCAATTCTAATTCAGACAAATTAGAAAAACACACTATCAAAAGAATTCACAGGTATTTAAAAAAATTTTAAAAAAAACTTTCATATGTATCTTTAATAAAAAGATTGCTTTTTTTTTTTTTATATAAAAAAAGTGATGTAAAAGTGACACAGATTTTATCACAAGTTGATCATATGAATAAAAAGACCAAACTAATTATGAGACAGACATACATATTATTGCTATTGTGTAAGGTATTGACTATCTCTATTTGAGGCAGGTTACATACAAAAAGAAGTCATAAACGATTGGAGAGACTGCAGAGGTGTCAAGATCTGTCAGCTTTATTCAGAGCACTTAAATAGATGAGATGAGACTGGAGAATAAAGATGGGTGGAAATGAAATATAAGGGTGCATCTTTGTTGAACCACTGACCAAACCTCAATCAATATTTGCATCTAGAGAGAAGCATCTGAATTTAATGAAACAAAACAAAAAGTCTTTCTGGCTCGGATTGAAACAGGGTAGAACATCAGTGTCAGAAATTTAATAATTTACCAAGATCTGTACTAGTTACTCTTGTCATTTTGTAAGGGTATTTTAGTAAAAATAGTATTAGTATGCAAAGACAAAGAGTTCATGTACGTGTCTCTTTATTATTCATCTAGATAAACGAAACAAATATAATATGATAAAATTTGGCTTTTAGCTATTCATACTTTGCATAAGAACCAAAAGCTATATTAAAGGCATGTATAATGTTTATAATACTAATCTTAGAGTTAGTATGATGATTCCTAGTTTTGTTTGCTTGCCAACTAGAAGTTAGAACTAACATTTTGGATAAGACTAGAAACATAGGCCAACTACCCTTGAATTCTTAGACAAAAAAGATCTGTAAACATTTTTTTTTTATATTGCTTTATAGAAAGAATCCCAACTGTTCCATAAAGCAATATAGATGAAGAATCAGATATTTAACTTAAAATTGTTTCAGTGTGCAATGTGGCACATAAGGGTGAAAAGAAGATAATATTAATTATCAACACCTAAGTATAAATATAATAGGCAAGTGATCATATCTGTCATGTTTCTTACTAGCTAGATAGACATGGAGATCCATGACAAATTTGAATTGAATAAGACAGCTTTAACTTTAGCTATTTGTTGGATGCTAGCTAATGAATGAACCGTTTTTAGTAACACAAAAGCTTAAATACAGTAAAGTGCACTGTGCACATGATTAGGATGTTAAAAACTTTTAAAACTAAGCAGCCTAGTAGCGCCTACGCCACCATGACAGGTAAAAATATGTACAAGTCTCAGCGGAGTAAGTGGGGGTAAGGTCTATGTACACATAAACGCTAGACCATCCACATAAATCACTATTTATATTCTCAAAAATATACCCTCACTTATGATTCGAAATCTCACTATCTGTGAAGAGTTATTGTGAGTCTGGTGAGAAGTTGGAAATAGACAAAGGTAGTGATTGGACCTGGGAAATGTGCATTTCATCAGCCATTATGAATGTATCTTTATAAAAATACTAGATTAATTAAAAAAATTAATAATTAAAAATAAAATCTTAAAAAATGCTAGATATTAATTACATTTAGAGTTTTTGTAAAAAGAATATGAATAAATAAAATAACATATAAATTGAAAAAAAAAAAATAGAGTTTTAATGAGAACCCAGCTACTAATATACCACTTGGTCACTGGTCAGCAGCCCAAGGAAGCAGGAACACCTAGAGGCTAGAGCACACTAGTATATGATATCATACATCTAAAAGCAACATAACTGAACTATAAGGGCAACTAAAAAAGCAAACAGGCTTCCCACGGTTACCTGTGTCTTGTGTCATGCCGGATCAGAGTCGAACGATCATCTTTTCATCCATTGTCCTATCGCTAAACAAGTGTGGGAATACTTCGTCAGTATTCTCCATCTACCTTCAGCTCCGGCCGCGCTGGAAGATCTGTGGGGCCTCTGGAGGAGCTGTTTGCCTAATGACAAAAAGGCGTTTGGGGATTTAGTGGCGAAAGCAATTATCTGGAATATTTGGCTTGCTAGAAATAATTGTATTTTCAAGGCCAATCATATGCATATACATTGCCTCATTCTGAATATTGATCGTATGATCATATCTTGGTGCTCTTCTGTCACAGAGGGACATAGAGAGAAGATGGACGACGACATCAATACCGTTAGAAGAAGCCTGGAGTTCATCGGCCGCCGGGCGATTGACTTGGAAGAGACTCCAGAGGAGACACTTTTTTTCCTGACGCGGGCTAGGTGATGACTATACTTGTGTGGGGGGGCCGCTGGCTTTCGGGGCGGATGTTCTTTGCTGTATCTTTGTTGTTTCTTTTGTTGTTGCTTGCAACCACACCTAGTGGTTGTTAACTTTTGTTCTTATTTTGCTTTTAATGCTATGTGGTTGATCCACCTTTTCAAAAACTAAAAAAAGCAAACTTACAGAAACTCCCAAGAGAGTTATAAAATGAAAGGGTTCAGTGAGGATGGTTGATAGGCTTTGGTTGCACTGCAGTCTGGATAAGATCTTTCTGCTCTTGCAAGTGGAGGCCTGCCAACACATTTGATGTCCTTAATTGAACCTCTACCTAGTACCTATTGCCTTCATTGCCATATGCAGCCATAGTGTGATATAATGGTATGCAACCAAGTTCATGGGCTCTTCTTGACACCAATTAGACTGCCTCTGCTTCTGTAAAAAGAAAAATGAATGGGTAAATGAAACATTTAAGATATTCAGCAATTAGCATATCAACAGACTCCCATATTTTAATCAGATAACTGAAATCATACATATGGTCTTGGGATTAGGTGCTAAAGTAGAGAATTATAACGGAGACGTACGGGTTAAATATTAATTTCTTTTTGCAACATATGAATAATTCTTAAAACATTGCCAGAAAGCAATAGTTCTAAATACATGTGGTGCAATTTGCTGCAAGAGTAGTAGTAGTAGTTATGTGCATGAGAACACGTACACTTGGAAATTAAAGCTAACTGGTTGATAAGTTTCTCATTATTACTTGGATATATATGATCACCTCAACTCTTGTTCTATTAGGTCACAGGGGAATAGGCAAAGCTATTCCACTAGTCTACAAATGGCAATTATTCTTCTTTCATTCTTCGTCTGAGTTCATATATAACAGATCTGCAAGAGATAATTAATTAAATGAAACAATGTTTTTCTTTATGTAACCTTGTTAAAGAGGAAGGGTAATAATTCAAACTCTTTATCAACAGTCAGTATGAAGACAAAAGGGCAGAGAAATCCTTACCTTTCCCAATTAGGCTTAGCATAGAATATAAGGCCTGTTTAATTACCAAATTTTGGATCATTGTTAATTAGTACATCATCGAACTCAGGTAATTAATTAAGTGAGATTTACAATCTTTGTGTCTGAGTTAGCAAAATTTTTGGGGACAGTACTATAAGTGAATCTGAATATAATAAACACAGATGTACAAATCATTATATATTTCAGCAAATGCGCAAATTAAAATAACAAATATGGCGCCTGCAGGTGTCTTGACATTTTTTACAACCAGCAAATTGCATTCTTGGATTTGTTCAGGTATCTTAATTAACAATGTTAAACATCCAATTAATTACAACTCATATATACAACAATCGTAGAATTTATAATTAGTACTCATAAAACTAACTCAACTTGAAAGAGATCCATTTCAAGAACGAAGGTTTGACAAATGATAATTTCTCTAGTCACAAGAATAAATTAATTAAAAACCAAACAAATTTATGCATGGCTGGTTAAATGAACATCATCTCAACATACTACATACCTAGAGGGAGCACTGACATTCATAACCATTTTGGCGAAGTCATTTAATTTGGATTCCCCACTACTCAAAAACTGATCAAACATGATCAATCGAGCACCATCAGCAAATTAAGTCACCAAACTGATCGAGCTTCCCAAATTACTAGCGAATTAGCTAGTATTTTCCATAGAGTGAAGCACTTCTTATGGTTATTGTTTAATGGCAGGCTTGCCACTGCAGATTTTCTCTATTCCATTAATTTGGGTCCTAGGAGGATGTGTATCCTTTGCAATCTTGATTATGAGACTCCTGAGCATCTTTTTCATACTTGTTGTAAGACTCAAGGTCTTTGGGCTCTCATTTCCAATTTGTTGCTTATGCAAATTCAATTTCCTGATGGTTTTGTTATGGGCAACTAGCTTGTTCAAGCCAATTTTTCCTTAAAAGTGAAATCTATAATTGTTTTAACTGTCTGGTTTCTTTGGAAAGCCAGAGGCGATGCCATGCCAAACCTAATTATCATGTTATTGCTCATAAAGCTATTTCCTGTGCTAATAATATGCACTGTGTTGGCAATGTCTCGTGCAGGAAGCTGATCGATCATTAGTAACTTTTGCATTCTTAATGGTCCATTCCTTTTTACTGCTTCAGTTTGGAACTGTACCAACCAGGTTTGCAAGGGTGGCTTCTTCATTTCTTCTTCTAACTTTGCTATTTCTTTTGCAAGATGTCATGTTTTTACTTTTTACTGCTGATGATCCTACTGCCTCTGAACTGAGTAATTTGGTCACTGCTCTCCAGCTTGCTATTGACCACCAATTAAGGATGCAGATAATTAATTTTCATTGCTGACTCCAACATATCGACCTTGTTAAAGACTTCCAGCAATGCTTGTTCCTGGCATTTTCGCTCTTTGATTAATGAATGCAACCGACTTATGAAGTGTTTCTTAGAAGCTGGCTTTGTATTCTAGTTCTTAGTTTATTTTAGCTCAGTTTAGCTTTACAGGTTATCTTTAGTCCTCTGTAATCTTTCCCAGTTTTTCAATAAAAGCCTTTGGGCTCCTTTTAAAAAAAATATATGTTGATAACAATGTATATATAGCATGCTGATCACTCGATTCAATCCAGAATAAATATTCAACAAAATTTTAATTTATAATAGATTATTATCTTTTTATTTTTATTAAATATGATATAAATAATCAACAAAATTAAATTATATTTATTATATTATAATAAATATTCAACATCAAAATATGCCTACAGGTTCATTGTGCTGTACGGTATACCAATGTTATTATTTAAAAGAGCCTTCATTTGGAAAATATTAAGATTTTGCCACAAAACTCTTTCATTTAACTTATCTCCCATTCTTGTTTTTTACTTCCATTGGAAGTATGATACTATATATATTTAACTTATCTATTTTAATTTTCTTATTCTATCCTATTCGAAATAGGATGTTGGTGGAGCTTTTAACTTTTTAGCTTATCGTTATATATATATATATATATATTATTTGACTCCCATTCAAAAAAATATAATATAATTTTAATAGAATTAAGATTTATAAAATCCTATATAAACACTTAAACAGATCATATAGAAACCAATTAAGAAGTGAAAAGTGAACTTAACAGGCTAGCTAGCTAATATTTATTGATTCCAAATAATCAATGAAAACGGTTAGCATAAAATGTGTCATCATAAGTTTTGTTCTCATGTGGTTGTGCGGAATTGCAATTTTTGTGTCAGTAAATTATTTCTTCCACTTTCTAAAAGATATAAAACCATTGGCAATAATAGCAGGCTTTGGAGCAATTACCATCGAAATCATCATAATAGTTTACCTATTATATCCGTGCGTTTATCATGATGATCATGATGATGATCTCCATGAACTCTACTTATGTTGTACCATAAATCTTCAAGTTTGTTACATGTTCGTGGCGAGTTGTGGATTATTTCTGGCAATTTTTCCGGAACATGTTGGCGTTCTAGCGCGAGTAGGAGGCTTAGCAATATTTGCTGTGGCAAATCTCATAATTGTTTGTCTTATAAATTGCGCAAAAATATCCACTGCCCCTGATCATGATCAGCCTCCATTAGGTGATCACAACCATTAATCACTCAATATCTCTTTTTATTATTTTAATTAATCTTCTATATATATATAAATATATATATTTGCCAATTTTATTATATATTATTCTAATTAATAAATAATTTCTAATATGCATGAATATATGTGTGTTTGTATGGATGCAGGCGACTTAGAGCAAGGAAGTAATAATCCGGTTGCACCATTGGATGTCTAAGTTTAGAATTTATCACCATCATAAATATAGTAGATGTATAATATCCTCTTACAATGTTTTAATAAACAAATTCAATTTCATTTATTAAATTTAAGTTTTTTTATTCATATTAAATATGATATTAATAATTTAAAAAATTAAGTGTATTTATTTGAGCCGGTGAATTCGCCCAATTATTATTATTATTGTTAGTTGAATAATATTGTATTCACTGGGAAATTTTTTTTGTAAATCCAAATATAAAAAAATCAGTTGCCTTAATTCGAGGGGAAAAAATTAATATAAATCTTTGTTTGTGGTTGTATAATGACTAAACAGGGTATCTTATTTGAAATTTAAAAATTAAAAATTGGGATTTATTCGTGTGCTGAAATGTAGGATGGGACTCCCTATGCTACAGACTTAGGATACATCTTTTAATCATATATATATATATATATCCGCCGTACAATCTCACTGGATTAGTGAGACACGTCTTACTGTCAGCAAATAAGTTAATGACGTTTTAATTACAATAAAAAAACAAAGATCTCTAAAACTCTAAATCCAATTAACAATCACGATGAGAAAGCAATTAAGATCAACCTAAACCTTGACATGAACATTTACATCATGAACCATTTAATCAAGATCATCATGTACCATCTTTCTTTTAGACATCATGTGTTATAACCCAGCTGATCGTGGGCCCATTACTGTAGCTCTTTTAAAAAGACCAGCACTGTAGCAGCCATAAATTTTTTTTCTTCCCTTTTTAAAAGCTTCAGCACTTCTCTTCTATTTCACATTCATGCTTATTGGAAACTCTAGCCATTTACTTCTCCTTTCCTTGCTTTTGATGGTTAAAGGTAGGTAAGTAATTTTTGTTTACATTAATTTTCATTTTGTGTTTTTGTTCATAACCTTAGAATAAACTTAGGCCTTGTATTCTTCTTTTTCCTCTTTTGTTTTCCTTAGATTAGTAGAAGTAGAGAGGATGAGAAGAAAAGATGGCAAGGTGAGTGGGCTAACCAACCTTTAACTCTCTCTTTAAGTTTTTATGTGCTTCATTTGCTTGAATTGTTGTGAATTTGGAATGATCATGCTCCAAGCTTGGGTTTTGTCTTGTTGGAATCCATATCTTATTTAATTGGGAGGATTGAATGTTATTGTTGATTTATTTTGACATCAAGAGTTTTGTTTCTTATTTCTACCTCATTGTTGATTTATTGGCCTTAAACTCACTTTGTTGATATAATGCACTCTCTATTTGTTGCCAACTTTATATTTTTGCTAAGTTTAAAGCTTTTGGGAGTTAGATTGGTTGTTATCTATGGCAAGATTAGTTTATGGATCTCTTGTATTAATGAGGTGATTGTTTTTCATTTTGGGCTAAGCAAAACACTTGATTAAAGACTTTTGTAAATTGGATGTATTCTTGTATATTGTTAGAAGTGATGTGTGGAAAGTTAGTCATTGCATGAGAGATGTTTGGTGAAATGCTCTTGAGTATTTAATGTGATCATTGATCGACTAAGTGTGCCAGATGTTGATAAAAGAAGATGTTAGTGAAGTAGAAAGGTGGCTAGAGGAAGTGTATTTATGTATGATGGTAGAAATTAAAGAAGGTGTTAGAGATGTGTGAGTTGGAGAGGGTTAAGTCATTGAAAAGGTTAGTGATGATGAGGTCATAATACTAAGGGGTTTGGGCCTAAATTTTGGGTATTTGAACTTGTATACTTGGCTTATGTTGGCAAACTCGTGTTTGTATGGAAGTTGTAGGACTTATGTTTATTGGGATGTATATGTGAAGGAAATAAAGGAATTTATTGGTGACTTCGTGAATGAAATTACAATGGCGGAAGATGGAAATGTGTACTCTTGCATTGGAAGAAGTATGATTTAGAATAATTGGGGATTTATTAAGAGAAATAATGCTAAAGAGTCCATGTCTAAATTTAGTAGTTGAGTAAAGAAAGGTAGTCAAATTGCAATTATTTTGAGTAAAAGGAGTTTCATAGAATTTTGCAAATACGATTGAGTTAGATACTTCATGATAGCTTTTGAGATCATTTGGAGGAGTAAATAGTGAAATCAAGGATTAATTGGGGCATATGCAGGCAACCATATAAGCCACATGGATCCCGGAAGTACTGTAGCATTACTGTAGCGATGACTCTTTTTCTTAAATTTTGTTTCAGAGTTAAATCTTAGTTTTGTATGAATTCTGTAATGTTAAGGTGATTTGATATGGAGGTCTATTATGCGAATCGATCAATTTAAACCTTGGAAATGTTAATTATTGAATTTTATGTGAGTTGATGCATTATCTATATGGGAATGTGATATCATTTTGGTCTCAAGAAATTTATTTGATTTTGATATAAGGAGTGTTAGATTTTGTTGAGACAATTCTTATGGTGAATTTATATAATTGGGTTCGAAGGATTTTAATTACAAGAGATGTGGTGATTTGTGAGTCAGGGTGTGTGTAATTGAGAGATCTCCTTGATGAAGTGGATTTGGTAGTGTAATAGAGATGGAACATCTTGTTGGGGGTTAATAGAATTAGAAGATGAGAATGGAAGTTTATTAGAGAATGTTAAGTTAAAGTATGCTTACAAACCTTTGGTTTAATCTTTGCAAGTTTGTGAGAATAATGATATGCTATTCATTACAATTGAAGTCTGATAGAGGGACTTGGCGATTTAACTTGAGCGGGCTTATGTTGTTGAGGAAGGGTGGAGCTACTCCCATTTACCACTTGGTTTTATTCAATGTATTTTATCATGTCCCTGGAACCTACTTTCATATTATTACTGATCTTATACTCAGTATTTATTTTATTCCTTGCTTAGATTATTGTTCATTGTTAGTGATTTGTTATCTTAAAATTGTCCGGTTTTCCTCGCTAATCTGGGATTCTGTAATTCTGTAGTCTGTTCGTGTGGGTAACTGTGTTTTATTTGTGAGTACTCTGTATTTCGATTATGATGTTTTGTTTGAACGATTTATTGTATCATTCTGCTTACTTTTATATAATTTATTCTGTTTATCTAGTCATTTGTGTCTGAAGCGAAGTATTGGAATTTATTAGTATTTCGGAGTTTATGTGAACTTGTGAATTTATAATTTCTGAACTTGTACTCTGTGTTTTTGGTGTATGATTATTTATTTATTCATTTATTTTGTTCTCGCATTATTTATTCAGTATATTTTCTGTTTGTATTATGTATTTCTGCGATTTTAGTACATCTCCATTCCTGGCTCGCCCAGCTAGGAGGAGTAAGTCCTAGCCATGTGCACATGTTTTCTGTAGTAGCGCTACCCCCAACTGAGGTCGAAGATCCGGCTACGGCTGTTGATATTCTGTTCTGTTCTGTTCCGACTTCACAGTCGAAGATCTTGCCTCGTGCTGTTGATTTCTGTTATTAGTTAGGGAGATGTACACGTCTGTTTTCACGTATTTTTTGTATTTCTGACTATTTCTATCTTTTGAGCATTTTCTGTATTTTCGTTCTATTATTAGTCTGTCTGTATTTCTGAGCATTTTCCGTATCTTCATTCCACTATCTTCATTCCACTAGTCTGTCTGTCTGTTTACTTTCTATTATTAGTCTGTCTGTCTGTTGTAGTTTATTTGGAAAGTTTTATGTTTTGGTAATGTTTTGATAACCAATTTCCGTATTCTGCTGGTATTTGTGAGTTTTTCTCTTGTTTTCACCCTACTCACTGAGTAACCGAGTTACTCAACCTCTCTTCTTCTAACTTTTCAGGTGCTCGACTCTTAGGTTGTTGTGCTTAAAATCTTGTCGTTCAGCCATTGCTAGGTTGGATCCTCTAGGGTTGTCGTCTTGTTGTAAATTTGTATTAACCTGTATTTGTACTTTGGAATCTTGTATATGTAGGCTTGCTTTATATTTCTGTACCATTTTATGTTGTTCGTTGTTTTACTTGTTGGGTTGAATCTGACCCAGTCAAATCTGAGGCCTTACAGACAGTGGGGCCCAGCCCCATTAGATGCGGCCGATCTGTCAGCGGGCCCGGCTTTGGGGCTGGGGTGTGACATCATGCATGCATGGTTTCTTGGAAAGCATACTCTTGAGCATAAACATGACCATGAACATGAACATCATGTCATCATGACCAGATGGAGGAAGCTCATTAATGCCCACTAATGCTTTGACAAGCACCATCATGTCTCCATTGTTCATTCACTCTTTTGGTTTGGTCTCTTGTTGAGCTTTTAGAAAGTTGAAAGTTCTCCAAGCCCAAACTTCTCCTCTTAAATTTCTAAGTAACTGAGACACTCTTCTTTCTCATGGGTTGAAGAAAAACAAGCAAGTTCATCCTTGGATTCTTTTTCTTTTGTTGCTTTTTGGATCTCTTTACTTTGTTTGTGCTCACTGCTATGGTTATGGCTTGTAGCTTTGGAAGTAGCGTAGGTGAGACTGGTCTTCCTGACATGGCCAGGATGATCAATGAAGAGAGTTTTCGTGATATGGAGTTCGACCACCATCGGACTATATATGAAGTGATCTCCGGCGGTTTGGCAAGGCGAGATTGTGTTTTGCGACCTCACTCCCAAATAGAGTCAAATACCTTTTATCCCTGTCTTTTCTGTCTCTCTCTGTCTCTGTCTGTCTGTCTGTCTCTCCCTCCTTCAACATGCCTATTCCATTTCAAAACTTTGGAGATTGTAAATTCATTTGGTTTTTTATCTATAGTTCTGTCATCCTAGGTGCTATGTATTTAGCTCTTAGTTATGGAAAGGGCATACTTGTTTTAAAAATATTTCTCTTTGGTATAGCCATATTTGAATTGACTTTATTGATTTGGTCTGTATGTTATGTGGTTCTTGAGTATTTAGGATTGTTCAATGAGTCGGTGATTGGCGGAAGGACAGTGGCTGACGCAACAGCAGTGACTCGAGCAGCGGAGGAAACGGCGGATGATCAGGTAACCGGCGGGGCTGATGTAGCCACGGCCGAGGTCGAAGCGATAACCGGAAGAGAGGAAGCCGCGGCTTAAAACTCAGACAAGACCAATCAATATTTAACTTAATTGCACGCGAATTACATGCAAATTTTGTTTTTAACCTTTTACAATGGTTTTGTGCTTCCATATCTTTATGTTTCAATTTAAGTCAAAAGTTTTATCATTAATTGGTGTATCAATTAATGATAAAACTTTTGACCCTATAGGTTTTGCAAATTGTTAAAATCTCAATTACAAAATTACATTTAACCCTATATAAAAATTTTCTTTTACTATTCTAAAGAATTTTTATTTTTTACAATTTATATTATATATAAAAATATCTACTCAGAAGTTATTTCTTATTTAATATAGTTTTTGAAGATTACTAAAATCTCAATCACAAAAATTGCATTTTACCCTCTATAAAAATTTACTTTTATTCTTTGAAAATTTTCTTGTAAATTATACTTTTTACAAAGGCATATATTTCAAATGTCTAGATTTTTTGTGCTCTTTTTATATTTAATATGTCCTCCTTTGTTCTTCTTTTTGTACCTCTCTTCTGTTGTTTATTATAATGCTTTGTTGTCTTAATCTATTTGTGGTTTATCCATTTTATTAAGTTAAAAAATGTCTGAAGTTTTTTTTTAATATAACCTTTAAAAATTGCCTAAATATTTTGAATTAAAGATTTAAGGTTTCAGGGCTGTCTTGGACTAAATCAAACTTCAGGATAAAAATAAACATATTTAAAAATATCACACCATTGTTTCAATTCCAATGCAAATATTAAAATTACTGAGTGATTGATTGCATGACAAACACAAACACTTAAATCAAAATACAGAGAAAACAAAGAACAAAATTATAAGTACATGACAGAAGAATTCTTGAAGCATATGAGGGTGGAGGAGAAGGCACTGACTGCATTTTCGTAGTTGTGTAAACTTCCATGGCATTGATTAATGGTGGCAATGAAGAACCTTGAACTGTTTTCATTGTTAAACAGAACAAAGACAACAAAGAAGAAAAAAGAAGAAGATACAACTGAGAGAAGAAGCAACAAACAACCCTAAAATTACAAAGAAATGCCATTCGCCAACAAAACTTTCATGATCTAATTTGAGAGGTCTCTACCCTGATGAAATAAAGTGATATCATGCAGGCTAAAGCCATGAGTAGCAATGCTGAGCACAAACCGAGTCCAGTCTCGGGGAATTGAGTGAATCTGAGGATTGCCAAGAACATTCAATAAATCATTAAGATCTTCAAAATCACAATCCAATCTCCAATCATCAGCTAATCTTCCATGATTAAGGACACCCTGCAGATGGTTGTTTGCGGTGAAGACAAGTTTGATAGCCATGTTTCTGCCAATAATACTTCTGAAGCTAAGCACAAGGCTTTAACATCAGCTTCTAATTAATGCTGTATCCGCATCCACATAGCAACAACCTGCAATTAAGAAAGAGGACTGAAAATTTAAAATACAAAAACCAACCCCAGATTTAGAGACTTCTTTATTCCAAGTAGAAGCTGTGAAGAGGAAGGGACTCTCATGAGTTGTAAAAAATTATTCAGGATAAGATTATGCAAATTATGAGAGTTTGAAGCTTGAGAGTACTCCCTGACATGAGTGATAGCTTTACGAGACAAATTATAACAATCTAGCTCTTCATTTTGAAAAATACTATTGCATCTGGCTTTCCAAATAAGCCAAATAGTCAAAGCAATAACATATTGAAGAAATTTAGCTTTGCCTATCTGAACAGAACTAATCCATTAGTAAAAGCAATAGTTAAACCAATATCATTGCTGATCAGATTCCAAATTAATTGAGATTTAGGACAAAGGTTAAACAAGTGTTCTGCAATCTCATACTCAATATTGCATCAAATAAAAAAATTTTGAGGCCCCAAATTCAGATAGTAGAGATAATCATAGGTTTTGACACCATAATGTAACATAAGCCAGATGAATTGCTTTGCTTTGGGAGCAATCTTAAGGCACCAAATATAGTTCCAACCATCCCAAGCACCATGAGGAGCTGCACAATGATTAAAATGTGAGTATACCGTAGAGGAAATCTTAAGATTAGAAGATCTGGGAACTATACCCATCTATTCTTAATATCATTGCTAATAGCTCCATGCCAAAAAAACAGAATGGTTTAAATGATCCCCAAAAATATAATGAAAAGAATCCAAATTCCAATGAGTGTCAATCAGTAAATCCGAGATCAAGATATGATCAAGGTCCACCTCCATATTAAGGAATGTAGGCTTATAAGCAAGAGGAATCTCAAAGTACCAAGGATAATTAGGAAACAAAAGCCAGGATTTATATTCTTCCAAAACATAAGAATGCCTCTAGAGTAGCCATCAGCCACAATGGCTGCCCAGCACCAGGAATTCCTTAGCTTCAAGCAGAACCTGTCAAGACGATTATCATCAGCTCTAGTTTCAACCAACCCAAAGATAGAAGGATTAAATTTTTTAATCAAATGAAAAATCCAAGAGAAAGTATATCTTCCAGAAGAACCCTTCCAATTCCAACAGGTAAGTCTTGATATTTCCATAATCAAAATAAAAGAAACGAGAAAGAGACTAAGAAACATCCTGGAATGAGACCAAAGGAGAGAAGAAGCTGACAACATAGCCACAACGAACTCACGTGTGCCTTAGAGGATCCCCACCCTCATTAGTCACCCTTCCTTTTTAATAAGAAGCTTTCCAAATCCTGTTGAACATGTCACCAATGATGTCTTCAGTGTACCTATGATCAATATTAACAAACATTAAAATGATAAGAATTGTTGATTAGTTAAAAAAAAGAAGGAAAAAAAAATAGTTACAACTTACACAACATCTTCTCTACTTCCAAATGTGGCTCTCTGTTGGAGGAGAAAAGCTGATCCTAATTCTATCATGTCATAAGTCATGAAGGGAAGTGACACAACCTCAAGCGATGAAATGAATGGAACATCACTGTCTTTAGTGCTTTCCAAACACACTTGCATTTAATCATGATCAAGTTTAAAGATGGCTTCGATGACTATGGGTTTATCTTGGCTTGAAGAAGTCACCACTGTCATCCACTTGAATCCATTCACTGATACATCAAAGGTTGGTGGCTTCATTAGGCCATCATAGTTGCCATAATAGAAGCTTGCCGGTATAATATACTTCCCAATATCATCGGTGATGAAAGAGTGACAATTTGGAGTGCTTGTGTTTTGTGGGAAGTATCTCAAGTTTTTCATTTGCATGGTGATGTTTATGTATGTTTGTGTGACATTCTTGTTCATTCCTGTCTGAATGTATTCATTGTCAGGCTCCCAATTGATCAGATTCTTAGTGTCCAAAGTGTATGATTCTGCTCCACAGTTAATGCTAATCCATTGATACGTATCTGAAGGTAGATGAAAGAAACACTAAGAATACAATTTGTGCTATGATTTAAATGAATGGTTAACCAATGGATTGATACTCACCAGGGAAAGCTGATTCTGTTGCATGGAATAGTAGAATTAACAGAAGTAGTTTCAAATGATGTTAGAGTTGATTGAAGGAGTTCAGTTCTGCAGTCCAATTGAATCAGAGAAGAGATATCTGCAGGTTGATTGTGAATAGAGGGTAGCCACGTAATTTCAGGTATTTGAAAGTTTGTTAAGTTAGTTGAGGGTCTGAGAGGGAAGTGAATGGACGGTTGTGATGATAAGCATCTTCAGATATGGTTCAAGCTCGAGGCATGCACAGATGATGATGGAAAAAAGGAACGGCTGAGATCAAATGATCTGAGGATTTGGGTTAAGTTTGAGGGTGTTAAGCGGTTCAACTCACCATCTATGGACGCGTGTTATAATTAGCTAGGATTTTCCATAGAGTAACCTAATTCATATCCAACAAGGGCACATGCATGTAGCATGGAGTATATGAGCACATAAAATATATGTTGAGAACAATGTATATATGGCATGCTCACTCAATTCAATCCAGATTAATAACACAACTAAGGATGATTATCAACACATCTTCGAATTAAGCACCAAGGTAATTAAACACTTTGTTCCCCTTAATTTAATTACTTCTTCCCCTTCATCTACCAAACCATTGAAGTTATTTCAGTTCCTGACAATCTGATCAACAACACTGCACACAATGTCAATCCTCTAAGCGAGTATCAAAGCGAGTATCAGGGTTTATCAGAACAAGCATTTGAGACGGTTTATAGGGTTTATCTGAGAATGATGCGTGTGGAATCGTGGATGTTGTATTTATGTGAATTTAAGATTTTAAGAATAAAAAATAAATAAAAAATAATGTTGATGATGTATATATAATTTGTTGCCCTTCAAGAACAAATTTTAAAATATGCCTATAGGTTCATTATGCGGTAAGGTAAACCAATGTTATTATTTAAAAGAGCCTTCATTTGGAAAATATTAAGATTTTGCCACAAAACTCTTTCCTTTTCCAACCAGATTATTTTTTTTTTCATTTAACTTATCTCCCATTCTTGTTTTTTACTTCCATTGGAAGTATGATACTATATATATATATATATATATTAACTTATCTATTTTAATTTCCTTATTCTATTCTATTCGAAATAGGATGTTGGTAGAGCTTTTAACTTTTTAGCTTATCGTTATATATATATATATTCTGACTCCCATTCAAAAAAATATAATATAATTTTAATAGAATTAAGATTTATAAAATCCTATATAAACACTTAAACAGATCATATAGAAACCAAGAAGTGAAAAGTGAACTTAACAGGATAGCTAGCTAATATTTATTGATTCCAAATAATCAATGAAAACGGTTAGCATAAAATATGTCATCATAAGTTTGGTTCTCATGTGGTTGTGCGGAATTGCAATTTTTGTGTCAGTAGATTATTTCTTCCACTTTCTAAAAGATATAAAACCATTGCAACTAATAGCAGGCTTTGGAGCAATTACCATCGAAATCATCATAATAGTTTACCTATTTTATCCGTGCATTTATCATAATGATCATGATGATGTTCTTCATGAACTCTGCTTAGGTTGTACTATAGCTCTTCAAGTTTGTTACATGATGGCCGCGAGTTATGGATTAATTCTGGTTTTTTTACCGGAACATGTTGGCGTTCTAGCGCGAGTAGGAGGGTTAGCAATATTTGCCATTGCAAATCTCATAATTGTTTCTCTTATAAATTGCGCAAAAACATCCACTGCCCCTGATCATGATCAGCCTCCATTAGGTGATCACAATCATTAATTACCCAATCTCTTTTGTTATTTTAATTAATATTCTATATATATAAATATATATTTGTCAATTTTATTATATATTACTCTAATATGCATAAATATATCTGTGTTTGTATGGATGCAGGCGACTCAAAGCAAGGAAGTAACAATTCGGTTGCACCATTGGATGTCTAAGTTTAGAATTTATCACCATCATATATATATATAGTAGATGTATAATATCCTCTTACAGTGTTTTGATAAATAAATTCAATTTTATTTATTATATTTAAATTTTTTATTTATATTAAATATGACATTAATAATTTAAAAAATTAAGTGTATTTATTTGAGCCGTTGAATTCGGACAATTATTATTATTATTGTTAGTTGAATAATATTGTATTCAGTGGCAAAATTTTTTCTAAATCCAAATTTAAAAAAATCAGTTGCCTTAATTCGAGGGGAAAAAATTAATACAAATCTTTATTTGTGGTTGTATAATGACTAAACATGGTATCTTATTTGAAATTTAAAAATTAAAATTTGGGATTTATCCGTGTGATGAAATGTAGGATGAGACTCCCTATGCTACAGACTTAGGATACATCTTTTAATCATATATATATATATATATATCCTCCGTACAATCTCACTGGGTTAGTGAGACACGTCATGACATTTTAATTGCAATAAAGAAACAAAGATCTTTAAAATTCTAAATCCAATTAACAATCACGGCGAGAAAGCAATTAAGATCAACCATTAAATCAAGATCATCATGTACCATCTTTCTTTCAGACATCATGCATGCATGGTTCTTGGAAAGCATACTCTTGAGCATAAACATGGCCATGAACATGAACATCATGTCATCATGACTAGAAGGAGGAAGCTCAATAATGGCCACTAATTAATGCTTTTGACAAGCACCACTGCCGAACAGCAATTCAAAAACTTGGTATGTGGAGTGGAGCAGTAATAGGAAAGCATGCTCATTAATGCCCATTAATGCTTTTGACAAGCACCACTGCCGAACAGCAATTCAAAAACTTGGTATGTGGAGTGGAGCAGTAATATATGGGAAAGCATGCTCATAAGCACCATCATGTCTCCATTGTTTTTTTCACTCTTTTGGTTTGGTCTCTTGTTGAGCTTTTAGAAAGTTGAAAGTAATCCAAGCCCAAACTTCTCTTCTTAAATTTCTAAGTAACTGAGACACTCTTCTTTCTCATGGGTTGAAGAAAAACAAGCAAGTCCATCCTTAGGATTCTTTTTCTTTTGCTGCTCTTCGGATCTCTTTACTTTGTTTGTGCTCACTGCTGTGGTTATGGCTTGCAGCTTTGGAAGTAGCGTAGGTGAGACTGGTCTTCCTGACATGGCCAGGATGATCAATGAAGAGAGCTTTCGTGATATGGAGTTCGACCACCATCGGACTATATATGAAGTGATCTCCGGCGGTTCGGCAAGGCGAGATTGTGTTTTGGGACCTCACTCCCAAATAGAGTCAAATACCTTTTATCCCTATCTTTTCTATCTCTCTCTCTCTCTCTCTCTCCCTCTCCCTCCTTTAACATGCCTATTCCATTTCAAAACTTTGGAGATTGTAAATTCATTTGGTTTTTTATCTATAGTTCTGTCATCCTAAGTGCTATGTATTTAGCTCTTAGTTATGGAAAGGGTATATTTGTTTTAAAAATATTTCTCTTTGGTATAGCCATATTTGAATCGATTTTATTGTTTTGGTCTGTATGTTCCGCGGTTCTTGAGTATTTAGGATTGTCCAATGAACCGGTGATTGGCGGAAGGACAGTGGCTGACGCAGCAGCAGTGACTCGACGAGCAGAGGAAACGGCGGATGATCAGGTAACCGGCGGGGCTGATGAAGTCACGGCCGAGGTCGAAGCGATAGCCGGAAGCGGGGAAGCCGCGGCTTAAAACTCAGACAAGACCAATCAATATTTACCTTAAGTGCACGCGAATTACATGCAAATTTTGTCTTTAATCTTTTACAATGGTTTTGTGCTTCCATATCTTTATGTTTCAATTTAAATCAAAAGTTTTATCATTAATTGGTGTATCAATCTATATATATATATATATATATATATATTTATATATTTTTTATATATATATCCCACTGATCGATCACCATAGATATGATAGGATAAGAATAAAAAATTGGCAAAATTAATCTATTTATGGTTCAAGTTCACTACCACTTTACTGTAAATTAATCACTTTCAATGGACTGGATACAATAAAGAGAACCATAAGATAAAACAAAACAAGCCATTTCGTGCAGTAACTTGACATTTTTCAGTTAACTTTTAATGTTTTAAGATAAGTTAAATTATTATAATTATTTATATGATATAATTATTATAATAATTATTATTCTAAATAATTATAATAACATTGCTTTTACTAATATATAGATCAAAAAACAAAGGCCACATCTAAAAATTAAAAGCTCAACTGTCACATGCAGACTAAATTCCAAATGGTGAAACGAAAACAGAAAATGATAAAAAATGATAGCATGGTTCATGTACTTGCATGGAAGCATAGCAAGATTATTCCACCTCCTTCCCAGCATCTTCACCCTCTTGTGGACCATCTCTTCTTCCACTCTTTCACACTCTTTCAATTTGTGTTCATTGTTGCAAGTTACTTGAAAAAGTTGACTGGTCAACAATGGAAACGAAAGAAACAGGAGATTTGAAAATGTTGACTCTTCCAGCAGCCTATGAGAATTGAGATCCTCCACTCAGCCTTTAATGCACCAGACTTCTCCTTACAGTTGCTGTGACCAATAAAAGCTTGAAAAGGGATTCTCATTGGACTGAGAATGAGTTTTATATCATCTATAATGTCTTATCTAGTACTAGGTTGTCTTTAATTAATGCTACTTTTTGTGTTGGGACTCAAACTGGTAATAATGCTGTTTTTTTTTTTGAAACTTTTAAAATGTTTGTTCTACTCTGTAGTTGGTTGAGAGAAATGGTTTTATGAAAATTGCTTCACTTTACTGATCTGCAGAAGTTTCTCTTCCACTGTGTATCTTTTTGGTCACCGAATTATAACAGAGTGATCCTGAACATTCATCCTCTTCATCCAGCTACCAATTTTCAGAGTTTCATATCCCTACATTGGATTTGTTCTAAGAGAAGAAGTACTAGTGAAAATAAATGAGTTTTTACAGTCTGTATATATAAATTAACAGACATGATAATGATTAAATGCCTGTGCATTCACCCATTGATTTTGGTAGAGGAATAGGCAAAATTGTGACAAAGAAAGGAGCAGAAGGGAGGCCTAGTTGATTCGACAATTTTCATCAACTTAACAAGCTAATAGCCTATAAAGGGCCATATGTATAATTTTATAAAAACAGAGATAAAATTTTATTTAAAGATCTTAACACAAGGAAGTTTTTGCAGTAAAAAGGCAAGCAGGTGTTGAAGCAGTTATATGCAATTAACTATTTTTATAACAAATACAAAGATATAGGATAAAGTAGATGATTTCTTATCTACCAGAAATGCAACTTGATACCTGAGACATCTCTTGCCATGGAGTAAAAAGGAGATGCTTCCATAAGTGGCATCATTTGGCTAACAGCAGGACCTAGCTGCAACACATGGTGTATTAATTACATTACTAGATCATCAAAAAGCTACAAATAGTTCTCAGTAAATTCAAGAAAAAATAATGTAAATTAGATTGTAAATGAAGGAGTTGGTTTTGAAAAAGGCCTTGCATACACAGACATGGTATATGATTAAAAGATGTACGCTACGGAGTTTAAATTTTCTTATATTATAGGTTTTGTAAATTGTTAAAATCTCAATTACAAAATTACACTTAACCCTAGAAATTTTCTTTTGCTATTCTAAAGAATTTTTATTTTTTACAATTTATATTATATATAAAAATATCTATTCAGAAGTTATTGCTTGGTTAATATAGCTTTTGGAAATTACTAAAATCTAAATCATAAAATTGCATTTTACCCTCTATAAAAATTTATTTTTATTCTTTAAAAATTTACTTGTAAATTATACTTTTTACTAAAATATATATATTTCAAATGTCTAGAGTTTTTGTGCTCTTTTTATATTTAATTTGTCATTTTTTATTCTTCTTTTTTACATCACTTTTGTTATTTATTATAATTCTTTGTTGTCTTAATTCATTTATGGTTTATCTATTTTATTAAATTAATTTTTTTTTATTATTATAACCTTTGAAAATTGTCTAAATCAAACTTCAGGATGAAAATATACATATTTAAAAATATCACATCATTGTTTGTATTATGGTTATTGTTACTGTTATTTAAAAAAATGTTTAAACTATGGGATTATTCAGGGTACAGACATTATCCACTAGAGGTGGGTTCATGCACAACATTATTATTGTTTCCTTATTTGCATTAAAAAATTCTTCGTTTTTGTGCTTGGTTATGCTGCGCTTAGTTTGATTTTGTCACTAGTTATTTGGATCGTACGTCCTTTTCTTTCTAAGTGGATGTTTTGCTAGATCATGATGGGTTCTGATGATCAGCAAGAAGTTTCAGCTGTTGGATGCTTAAATGTGACTACTAGTAAAAAGCAGGTCTCTAAAACCACTCAAAAATTTACAGTCAACAACATGGTGAATGAGAAAGGCTGTGAAACAAAGTCAAACCCCAAAAGAGATGCTTTGGCTTGTATTGATAAAGGCAGCAATGATAAGTCGAGTAGCACTCCAGAGAACTCAAAAGGACTTGACATGATTCCTGAGAAACATTTATCAATAAAGGATGCTTCTTTGAATGTGAATTTGGGCAAACAGGAAAGTGGGAAGGAGAAACAAAGCAGGATTATAAAGTTAACTTCAGCCACAGATAGATCGTAGTATGGTTAGGTAAAATCTAATGACAATATATATATCTCCATTGATGCAATCTGACCATTCATGAGGATTAAGCCATATTTTCGGGAGACGAGGTAACCTCCTCTTCCTACTCATCCTATGTATCCTGTGTTTAACTGGTTTATTGGCATCTTATTTTTTCCTCTAACTTTTTAACTTTTTTTAAATAACAGTAACAATAACCAGAATACAAGCCCAAACAAACCCGTTGTAAAGAACAACATAATTTGATAAATCAACTGGCCGGTACATCATAGAAAAAAACATAATAAAAGATATTCATTGATAATCCAACTGGCCGGTACATCATTAAAAAAACAAAAAACATCAAAACAAACTAAAAAACCTAAACTCTACGCGGTTGTGCCGGCTGCGACTGGTGCTATGACTGGTTGGTCGCGGGCTGTGGCTGGTTCGTGGCGGGTGCTGGCTGGTGCTGTGACTGGTTTGTCAAGGACTGCGGCTAGTGCCGTGACTGGTTCGCCCAGGCTGGGGCTGATGCTGTGGCTGGTTCATCGCGGGTGCCTGCTGGTGTTGGGGCCGGTTCGTCGCGGGTGCTGTGACTGGTTCGTCGCGGGTGCCGGCTCGTCTTGCGGTTGGTTCGTTGAGGGTGCCGGCTCGTGTTGGGGCTGGTTCGTCACGGGTGCCGGCTAGTGTTGGGGTTGGTTCGTTGCGGGTGCCGGCTCGTGTCGGGGCTGGTTCGTCGCCGGTGCCTGCTAGTGTTGTGACTGGTAGTGTTGGGGTTGGTTCCTCGTTACCATTCTGGAAGAACATCTTAAATATCATCAAGCACCAGATCGCCAAAAACAGGATAAATAAGTCCATAACCGCTCCACTAAGGATGGATTGTCTGAAGATGGAACGACTCTTTTTAAAAAAAAGAGCAATAATTAACATTGCAGTTAGACTCAAAGCAAGTGCCAGGCAAAGAATGCACTTGATTGTTGTCAAAACCTCCACCCGCATTGTCATGGCACTGAGAGAAATAGAGAGAGAGAGGAGGAGGAGGAGGAGGAGGAGGAGGAGGAGGAGGAGATGAGAGCAACAGGTAATTGAATATTTAAACTAAAATTCTTCAGTAAAATATAATAAAAACAAGTGTCATGTGGTGGGATAACTAAGAAAGAAGAGTGTCTCAGTTACTAAGAAAAAGAATGGAAGGATATATGGACTTGCTTGTTTTCTTCAACCCATATCTCCATTACTAAGAAAGAAGAGTGTCTCAGTTACTAAGAATGAAGAGAAATTTGGGTGGGAAAACTTTCTAAAAGCTCAACAAGAGACCAAACCTAAAAAGAGAAAAAACAAAGGAGAAACGTTGGAAGATGGACAGAGATATAATTAAGGAGACCGGTACGCAACAACTTTATTCCTATTATTGCTCCACTCAATATACGGAGTTTTTGCATGGCTCGGTAGTGGTGCGGATCAAAACTTTTATTGACATGTATAGAAATGTTCATTAAAAATTTGAATCGTTTCCCTTTTTTCTGAATCGTTTCCCTTAGCCTTTGAAATTGACCAGTATATTTATTTTTATTCCAAGAAAGAGAAAGATATTTTTATATTTGTACTCTTTACAGGGATATGTATGAAATATATTCATTCAAAAGGTTAGAGTTTTTCTTATTATAGGTTTTGAAAATTGCCCAAATGTCAATCACAAAATTATATTTAACCACCATAAAATTTAATTCTATAAAGATTTTTATAATTATAATTTTTATAGGGTTATATTTAGAAACATAAACTCAAAAAAGTTACAATTTTTCCATAGTATAATACTCTTTGAAAAATTATCCAAATCTTAATTGCAAAAGTACACTTAGTCCCTATAAAATTTTTATTTTATTATTATAAAGGGAAGTTCTGTAGTTATACAATTATTATTTTAAAAAGAAAATGTTTTTATTTTAAAAGTTTAAATTTTCTTATACTATAGGTTTTGCAAATGGTCAAAATCTCAATTACAAAATTACATTTAACCCTATATAAAAATTTTCTTTTACTATTCTAAAGAATTTTTATTTTTTTACAATTTATATTATATGTAAAAATATCTACTCAGAAGTTATTGCTTATTTAATATAGTTTTTGAAAATTACTAAAATCTCAATCACAAAAATTGCATTTTACCCTCTATAAAAATTTACTTTTATTCTTTGAAAATTTTCTTGTAAATTATACTTTTTACAAATATATATATTTCAAATGTCTAGAGTTTTTGTGCTCTTTTTATATTTAATATGTCCTCCTTTGTTCTTCTTTTTGTACCTCTCTTCTGTTGTTTATTATAATGCTTTGTTGTCTTAATCTATTTGTGGTTTATCCATTTTATTAAATTAAAAAATGTCTGAAGTTTTTTTTTTAATATAACCTTTAAAAATTGCCTAAATATTTTGAATTAAAGATTTAAGGTTTCAGGGCTGTCTTGGATTAAATCAAACTTCAGGATGAAAATAAACATATTTAAAAATATCACACCATTGTTTTAATTCCAATGCAAATATTAAAATTACTGAGTCATTGATTGCATGACAAACACAAACACTTAAATCAAAATACAGAGAAAACAAAGAACAAAATTATAAGTACATGACAGAAGAATTCTTGAAGCATATGAGGGTGGAGGAGAAGGCACTGACTGCATTTTCATAGTTGTGTAAACTTCCATGGCATTGATTAATGGTGGCAATGAAGAACCTTGAACTGTTTTCATTGTTAAACAGAACAAAGACAACAAAGAAGAAAAAAGAAGAAGATACAACTGAGAGAAGAAGCAACAAACAACCCTAAAATTACAAAGAAATGCCATTCGCCAACAAAACTTTCATGATCCAATTTGAGAGGTCTCTACCCTGATGAAATAAAGTGATATCATGCAGGCTAAAGCCATGAGTAGCAATGCTGAGCACAAACCGAGTCCAGTCTCGGGGAATTGAGTGAATCTGAGGATTGCCAAGAACATTCAATAAATCATTAAGATCTTCAAAATCACAATCCAATCTCCAATCATCAGCTGATCTTCCATGATTCAGGACACCCTGCAGATGGTTGTTTGCGGTGAAGACAAGTTTGATAGCCATGTTTCTGCCAATAATACTTCTGAAAGCTAAGCACAAGGCTTTAACATCAGCTTCTAATTAATGCTGTATCCGCATCCACACAGCAACAACCTGCAAGTAAGAAAGAGGACTAAAAATTTAAAATACAAAAACCAACCCCAGATTTAGAGACTTCTTTATTCCAAGTAGAAGCTGTGAAGAGGAAGGGACTCTCATGAGTTGTAAAAAATTATTCAGGATAAGATTATGCAAATTATGAGAGTTTGAAGCTTGAGAGTACTCCCTGACATGAGTGATAGCTTTATGAGACAAATTATAACAATCCAGCTCTTCATTTTGAAAAATACTATTGCATCTGGCTTTCCAAATAAGCCAAATAGTCAAAGCAATAACATATTGAAGAAATTTAGCTTTGCCTGTCTGAACAGAACTAATCCATTAGTAAAAGCAATAGTTAAACCAATATCATTGCTGATCAGATTCCAAATTAATTGAGATTTAGGACAAAGGTTAAACAAGTGTTCTGCAATCTCATACTCAAGATTGCATCAAATAAAAAAATTTTGAGGCCCCAAATTCATATTGTAGAGATAATCATAGGTTTTGACACCATTATGTAACATAAGCCAGATGAAGTGCTTTGCTTTGGGAGCAATCTTAAGGCACCAAATATTGTTCCAACCATCCCAAGCACCATGAGGAGCTGCACAATGATTAAAATGTGAGTATACCATAGAGGAAATCTTAAGATTAGAAGACCTGGGAACTATACCCATCTATTCTTAATATCATTGCTAATAGCTCCATGCCAAAAAAACAGAATGGTTTAAATGATCCCCAAAAATATAATGAAAAGAATCCAAATTCCAATGAGTGTCAATCAGTAAATCCGAGATCAAGATATGATCAAGGTCCACCTCCATATTAAGGAATGTAGGCTTCAATCATCCGAACTTGCACATATGCCCCTGTATAACTTTATAATTGCATATATATATACACATTTATACTCGTGGGTGGGTTCTTGACCTATCCATGGGCCGGGCCAGGCAGGGTTCGGGTCGGACTTTATCCATACTTACTAAAATTCAAGCTTGTTCAAGCCCGACCTGACCCAAAAATCTAGGCCTTAACCTTTTCCAGAACCTGCCCAAATTTAATGACCTTTACCCAAGGCCCGCCCAAGTCCGCCCAAATAGGTTTTTCATCAAATAATATATGAGTTATAAAAAAAAATAACAATAATATTAATATATGAATATGACCAAATATTATTCTACAAAACACTTAAAAATCAAAATGCCAAATGTAAATATTTATACAATCACAACAACAAAATTCAAACCATTATAATCAATGACAATCAACAATAAATATATATTATATAAGTATATACAAAACTAATTAATAAATAATCAATGGAAATTCAAACCATTATATATATATATATATTAGTATATACAAAACTAATTAATAAATATATTTTATAATTCGGGTAGGGCCAGGCTTTTAACAATGAAAACCAAACCAATTCTATTTTTAAAATGGGCTTCTTTTTTTGTTCAAAGCTGGAACATCGAGCCTTATATATTTATCCAGGCCCTCCCATTTTTTTCGAGCGGGTCTTCAGACTTGGGCAGGTAGCCCGGCCCTTGAATAGGTCTAGAGGGTTCATGTCTAAATTATGCTTTCCATGTGAACCATAAAACATAATTAAAAAGGGGTCAGCAAATCCTTCTCTATTCAGTCCTTAAAAAGGACATGATTAACTGATTTTATAATAATTATTTTTCAATGGACATGATCTAATATAATACATTATAACGTGATGCGTCGCTTTAGAATCCTTCTTTTCAATATCTAGAATAAAAGTGTTTTTTTTTTGGCTCAAAATAAAATAAACGACATGATTTTTGTATTCATTTTTTTTATTAATTTCATTTGTTCCAAATTTCCCACATAAAACCATAAAAAAACATATTTATTTTTATCTGAATTATGAATTTAATCAATTTTGTTCTTTTAAACTTATATATGCAAGAAAATCCAAGTTAGTCAAATAGAAAGAAAATACCCAGGCTATCAACCTGCCAACATAATAAATAACACTAATCATTCTCCCCAGCTTTGCATTGGAGTTTTGCAATAAATAAATAAGTGCAATTAAAGTTTTTTCAATTATTAATATCATAAGTAACATAAATAAAAACTTAAATATAATTAAAAAATTAAATTTGTTTTTTGAAACACTCTGGGAGCATATTTTAAAAATAATATAATTAAACAACTCATATAATGGAAAATATTGTATACATTGGATTTCAAAAGTTTTATGGATATTTATTGCATAAATAAATAAGTACAATTAAAATTGTTCTATTATTCATATCAAAAGTAATATAAATAAAAATTTAAATTTAATAAAAAATTTAAATTTATTCCTTCAAACACTATAGGAGCAGATTATAAAAATAATATAATTAAATAACTTATACAATAAAAATTGTTACATACTTTCGATTTCAAAAGTCTTATAGACATTTATTTCATACATAAATAAGTGCAATTAAAGTTTTTCAATGATTAATATCATAAAAATAAATAAAAATCTTAAATGTAATAAAAAAATTTAAATTTGTTACTTGAAACACCCTAGGAGTATATTATATATTTACTTTAATAGTATGTATAGATAATTTGAAAAAATAAATTTAAAAAAGTTTTGACAGAGCACTTACTTGTCTTTTCAGTATTTGTAACATAATCCAAATAAAACGTATAAGATAATTGTGATATTTGCAATAAATAAAACACAACTAAACAACAAATGATTGAACAATCAAATTAAAAAAAGCAAAACTATGATAAATTAAATAGTAACATTATAAACACTAATGTGAAAAACAAACTTATACCAAGAAAAAGAATTGTTATTCATCTTCATTAGAATATAGGCAATATACATAACCATCATCATTTAATCTCTTTTATTTTATATTTTTCGTCTTCTTCTACAATTGTCTATTCATCTTCCTATAAACCTAATCTATATTATTTAATAAATATGAAAATATTGATAATTAAAAAAAATAAAGCCCATGTTGTAATTTAATGTAATACCAAATAAATGGCATTAATTTAAACGGAGAACAGAAATATTTAAACCTTTATTAATAACTTTTAAACTGTAAATAATAAATTTAAACGCTAAATAAAATGTTTAAACATTGTCCATGATTTATTACCTCTTTTCCTTCGAGCGATGACAAGTTGGTTTCTACCGTCGCTTGCTTCCGGTAACTACTTTCACCGTAGCACAACATCCTTGGGATCTTGCCGAATCGGACTTTCTTTCCCGTTCCGGTCAGCTCGTAAAACCATATGTTAAGCGCGACCGAGCACCCCTTAATATATCCTGTGTTGGTCTTCTTCCCGGCGCATCTATCTTGCACTCGAGCGGCTGCTTGTGGAATGTCCTCCATCAGCCACTTGTGCGTCGCCTGCGCCCATGCGTATCGTCCCATGGCGGGTAGATCATCGACATAATCAACGATCTAGTTCGGAACCGAGCATGATGTATTTGGGAAGAGGACTGTACCCATGAGGTACATCATCAGGAGTTTGACAAAATTTTCTTCTTCTCCCCTTTGTCGAACAAGTTGGACAAGAGTGCTCTTGATGGAGTCTCTGTGTTTCTCATAGGTTTTTGATAAATACCTACCTTTGAACGTTGAGCGGATTTTATTCTTCTTAAACACGACTGCGTCGCCATCACAACGCAGACCAAGAACGAGGGCCACATCTTGAGGCCTGAAACTCAGCAGGCTTTCATCGTACCTTTGCAATAGAGAATCAAGAAGGGCCCTCTCTTGGTAGATAGCTTCGATTCGATGAATCTGCAAAGCGGTGTCCTTCGGATGATCTCCCGAGTGTCGAGGGGTCGTGTTATCTTTCAATTCACTAAGGTCTCCACTCACGGTGTCAAATAGCATCGCCCATTAACTAGGTTGACCGGCATAGTCAAAAGCCTGCGACAATAACAACACATTAAGTGGAAATATAAGAGTTTAAACGGTAACCTTCAGTTCTTAAAGCGGAGATATCATTTTGTTAAGCAGAGAACTAGTTTATTAAAGCGAGACAAAAATTCTTAGCGAGACAACAAAATTTAAAGCGTAACATCTCATTTTGTTAAAGCGTAAAACCTCATTTTTAAAAGCGAAACCATATCAAATGAAAGGGGAATTGTACATTATAAATATTACACAAAGCATAACAATCAAAAAAAATATTTTGATAGTGTATACAGACGAAAGCGCAAAATAACACAAAACCCTAGCCGAGAAATTGCCCTGCAGACTAACAAAACCCCAGCAGAGAAATCCCCCTGCAGACTTCAATATCTTCCAACAAAAACAGGAGCACAAAACAAAACCAAAAAATCTTTCTTTGTTACAGAACATTTAACATAAAACCATACTCAATACCTTAGTTTGCAAACTGATGAAATGCCAACTACTTGCGTGGGGGACTTCTCCTTCGAGATGCTGGTGGAAAGGGAAAAACTGCAATTACAGAGGCTGCGCGGTAGAGACAACTCGGAGACGACTTTCGGAAATGGTTTTAGCGAAGACTCTAGTTGAGAAAAAAATAACTAAAAAGGCTCCGGTGAATTCCTCTCTTGGGGTTACCCTTACGGAAAACCCCCACTTCCTCTCATACTGCGAAAATGGGTCATGCGATCCACGACTCCCCATGCAAGGGTATTTTTTTGTCCATAAAATTTTAAAAATAACTCCGTTGACATCCGTTACATGCTTTGGGGGTTGAAAAAAAGCATGGAAATAAAAAGGAAGGGGTTTTTGGGGGAGTGCAAAACTAACAGGGAGTGTTTTTTTGGCAATAATGCAAACTTATAGGGTGTTTTTGGCAATTTCCACTTTTTTTTATTAATAACACAATATTTTTTTATTTTTCATAGGTTATGTAATATCAAATAAATGTTGTTTATTTTTTTTTAAAACAAATAATTCCAAATAAATTTAGCAAAGATTTCAATTTCCCAAAGCTTTCCATTTCCATGAGTAGGTCTTATTAAATGTTTAATATAAAACTGACTTAATGCCATGATGAAATCAATTTCATTAAATTTTATATATGTTCATAATACAATAGGGTGAATTCTTTCAAAAAGAGTTTAAAAATCTTCCTTGAAACCCTCTCCAATTAAATTATCATCCATTTTCAATAGAAGATCTTATTTAATATAATAATATTATCTATTAGTCTCCTATATTTTTTTTACATATTTAATATTTAATATAATACTAAATAAATAATGTTAATTATTTTTTTAAACTAAAAACTTTAAAAACAATAAGAATTATTTAATATAAAACCGAATTAATGGTCATGATGAAATCAATGCCACTTTAAATATATGTAAAAGAAAAATTTTAAAATCTTCCTTAAAACCCTCTCCAATGAGATTACCATCGGTTTCCATTAAAACATCCTATTAAATATTTAATATAAAATTGATTTAATGCATGTGATGAAACCAATGCAATTAAAATTTTCAATTATTAATACCATATTTAATATAAATGAAAATACTATAAATTATTCCCTGAATCACTCTTAGAGCAGTTTATACATCTACTTTAATAGTATGTATAGATATTTTAAATAGGTAATTACCTCTAAGTCCCTTGATAGTTTGTACATGCTCTAAAAAAATCCCTTGAAGTTTACTTATCCCTCAGAGGTCCTTCCTTTTCAATTAAATCCCGATCAAGTCTAGATGCCATGGAAATGACCTATTTGCCCTTGTTCAAATTCCAAAATTCGCAAGCTAGGAAATGACTTCTTTGTCACTTATTCAACTTCCAAAATTTGGAGGCTGGGAAATGGCGAAAATACCTTCAAATGGCATTAGGAATATCCCAGCGGTTGGAAACCGCACCACCAGAAACTGCCTAAGCGTCTCTTGGTCTTATTCTTATATGCCTCATCGTAGTTGAAATCATTCTTTTATTCTTCGAGAGACATTGCCAACCAGAATTCTCTTCGCATGTCAAAAGCGAATCGAAAAATTGAGGAGAAGTCACCCGAGTTTTTGTAGATTGTTATTGTGTGTTTTTCATGTGTATTTTTTGGGGTTTCCTATGCAGAATCCGACTTTCAGTGGTGTTTAGAACAATAATGATTTCAGGCTTTCCTTTGTATTATTTAGGTTTTTTGGGTTTTATGTGTAATATACTTTTCTTCCTGTGTAAAATATCCTCTTTATGTATATTATCCGATGATTTTGTGTAATTTCCATTAAATACAGATATAGCTTCACTTTGGTCAATGCTGGGTATTACCTGGCTCCTGTTATGGAGACGACAGAGGGATTGAAAAAGGAGATGAATAAGATGCGCTTGTAAATCCTCCGCCGGACCCTTTTTTCACACCTAATGGACTTTGGGCTCGTGGTCCAAGAAAGGGGGGGGTGCTAGATGCGCTACTCTGTATATACAATGACCGAACCCAACGGTTCAACATTGGAGACAGCATGCTACCGTTCAAGCTTGAGAACATCATGGTCATTATAGGCGTCTCCTGTGTGGGAGACATTGTCTCTTTGAGGCACAAGGGAGACTCATCTGACTTTGAGTATACCTACCTGAACAAAATGTACAATCAGCATCGAGATGTCATCAAGAATAACCTATTTAGACTTGTTCGAGGCAAGTCTAAAACGGAGGAGACTTTTGTGAAGCTCCTCGTCGTATTCTTCATGACCATCATCTTCTTCCTGAACACCTCTCTAAATGCGCCCATCTTCGTGGCTAGGTATGCCAACAAATTAAAGACTATTGATAACTATGCCTAGGTGCATTCCACCCACAGATGGTTGATGGACGATCTTCCCAAAACAGCCGACACGGGTGCAGCTGCGCTGTGAAGGGAAATACTACACCACTGGATACTTGAAGGGTGCGCAATCACCCTTATTGTCAGGTTCTACAAGGTGTCTGGAAGATGAAGAAGCAATGCGTTGGTTGGACACCCCATATATTATGTTATGGGGAGAGTACATTCATCAATGAGGTATCAACCCGTCCGCTTTTAAAATCCATGGAAGGGAAAGAGGTGAGCTTCTTTTAATCTTGTGTAATGTTCTACCTTTCTATATAATTTGTTTTTATTACTGTATAATATCCTAATTTCCTATGTAATATATTAACTTCCTGCGTAATTTTCTACCCATTCTGTGTAATATAACATAGTTATGTGTAATATATTAGCTTTCTGTGTATTGTTATGGCTTTCTGTGTAATGTCCATGTTTAATATACTATATTGTTAGGTTAACATCTTATCTCATGCATCCTTTGCAGTTCTCTAGTCTTCTTCTAGCCAATGATAAAGAAATTACACTGGTTCGACTTTTTCCTACTTCTCTTGTGTTTTGTTTCTTAAGTTTAACTTGTGAGTTTAAGTTCCTTTAAGTGTCCTCTTATGTTAAAAATTTATTTGAGGTCTTTAATAAGGTTAAAAAGGGTGGAGAAAACCTTTAAAAAGTGTGAAAGCAAGGTCCAAGCCTTGCGGGCACTTAGGTGCCCGCAATAGACTATTTTGGGGGAGCTTAACGGCCTTGTTTATGGGCCTCAAGCCACCCAGAAAAGCTTAACGGCCTCCCTTACGGGAAAAGGCAACCCATTAAGCCTTCCAGAAGGTCTTAACGGCCTCCCTTACAGCCATAAAGGAGCTCGTCAACAGCCACGAGTCTTGGGCTATTTAAGGGGGTTTCGTAGACATTTTAGGGTCTTCTTGACCCCTTTTTCCTCTCCTTCGTCCTCTTCCTATTGAGACTTCATTTCTCCTCTTCAAACTCATCATATTTATCCTCCAAACAAAGATAGAAGTGGAGATCTTTCTCCTTCTTTCTCGATGAAGAGCTTCCTTAAGGTTGGGTGAAGCTTGGAGGTAAGTTCATTCTTCTTCTTCTTCTTCTTCTCCTTGCTCTTTTTACCAAGTTCCTTTGGGGTTATGGTGGAAAATATTTGGTTTTGTTTCTATTTAAAGAATAGAAGATGTTTGAAGTTGTAAAACCTTGATTTGGTAAAGGATTGAGAGAGATGTTTCATATTCTAGGTTAGGGTTACTGCAACACCTAACCAAGTTAAGTTTCTTTTACTTTTCTTGTTAGTTTTGAGTGTTGTGAGAGTTTGATCCTTGTTATATTTTCTTTTTAAAGTGCTTAGAAAACCCTATAAGCAATTATTTTCCCATTTTGAACATTTTCCTTCATTTAAGTGATTAAGTTGTTAATGATGGTTGGTTGTTTGTTTTGGGTTGTTTAATTGCTTCTAGGATGTGAAACTTCAAGCAAAGGAAAAGAGCCTATGGAGTAGTGACACTGGAGTTTATATCTCACCAAGTTTGTGAGTGGGATTTATTAAGTTATGGACTATAAATCATGCATGTTTCCAAATGTTTAAGTTGCTTTGCTCTTGAATGATAATTTATTGTTGCTAATACTCTTAAAATGTTTTCTATGACATTTAGAAACTATGATGATTTATTATTTAACTTATTTGAAGAATATTTGAAATGTATATATTACTTGTGATAGGAAACTCTATTGTTTGGATCATATGTTTCAAAGTGTGTATTTTCAAGAAAACTTGATGTTTTTGTTGTGACGACAAAAATGAGTTCTGCAAACTATGTCGGATTTCATTATGATGATGTTATACTTAAAGTATACTTTCAAAAGTTGTTCTTACATGATGCTTTCTTGATGGAAAAGGATTTCTTTGGAGCTGTATGGTCAATTGACTCACTCTTCTGAAATTATGATCGATGTTTAAATGAGATATTTAGAATATTTACTATAATGTTATTTTTGTTCAAAAAAAAAAACTTAGTTCTTGATATACATCTTCAAGGAATTATTGAAATTGGTGTCTTCCCATATGAAAAGATTTGTTTCATGATTGGCATAGCATTTATTTGACTTGATATGTGCAAATTACTCACTCTTGGAGTGAGGATGGTTTATGTGAAAAGTTGGGAATTTAAGATTAGAACGATTTTAAAATTTCTTTAAACGATATATCAACATTTCTAAAAGTACTCGAAATGTTTTCTATGGTATTTGAAAAACAATATTTGGATCATGACTAAGTTCATTCAAAGATGCTTACAAGAATGCCGTATTTGTGTTTGAAAACTTTATTATTGAGTTTTAAATATTCCAAAATATATGTTTTCATGAAACTTGAGACTCTTGTTATGATATTAAAAGGGTTTATGCAAGCCATTTCTGCAACACAATTTGTGTTATTGTTGAAGTTATTCTTGAAAAATGTACTAAAGGATTATTTCCCAAACAATGCTTGTTTGATGAAAAGATGTCCATATGTGATGTACAAGAAAAACATCAATTAGCTTGGGACAATTCCCTAGCTAAAATTGTAAAATCCCTGGGTAATATTCATTAGCGAGGGATTTCCCAGGGATTAACATCCCTGGGTAATAGCCTCCTTGGTAATAATTTACCCAGGGATTTTATACTCCCTTGCTAAATAGCAAGGAATTATTCCGTGTGTAAATAATAAATTCCCTAGGTAATTAATGTTAATCAATTCATCAAAGACAAGGAATTTGCTTCGAAATATTTTCTGGGCAATCTCTGGGTAATTTAAGTTAATTGATTCATCACAGACAAGGAATTTGCTTCGAAACCTTTCCTGGGAAATCCCTAGGTAAATTTAGCAAGGTATTTTTTTATAGACAATCCATTGCTAAATTTTCAAAAAATTGAAATGTTAAGTCCCTGGGTAATCCCTGAGTAATATTTACTAGGGATTATTTCCTGGGTAATTCGTTAGTATTTAGATGTAGCAGTAATGAATCATAGCCTTGGTAATCCCTTGCTAAATATACTTAGGGATTATTTCCCAGGTAATCGATGGGTAATAAAAATTTGAAAAATAAAAAAAGATTATTCTCTGGGTAATCCCTTGCTAATATAAAAACAAAGTTTTTAATTATTTATTTTTAAATTATATTATAAATTATAATACAAAAAAACCTTTATTAAATCATTCATTTAGAATAATCGAGTAAATTTTTACTACAATATGCTAAAAAATAACAATTGCAATCTATCATAACCAAGTATGAAAGATTATATTAAACATTGTCAAAGACATTAAACAACAACACAATTCAATGTTCAAAATAAGTGCAAGCACACATAGCTAATATAAGTGCAAATACTAAAACTCAAAATTATCACAAGCAACAAATACGAGAAATAAGTCACAAGATAAGAACAATAACTACTAAGTTGGTGGAGTAGGATCAACATCTTCATCATGAGCGTTAATTTTTGAGATATAAGTAATTGTAGCATCCTCCTCATTTCAAATCCCACCTCTTGTCTAGTTTGTTAAAACTCTTGTTGAGTTTCTTGACGCTCTTGTTGATGCCGCTCTTCTTGGATTTGTAGTTAATTACGGATGATGATAACTCATTTTTGTAAATATTCATTATTTTTGCATAATAGATGTTGCAGTTGAGTTATTGATATTTGAATTAAAGAATCTATAATAGGAATATGCTTGAGAACCAAGACCATAGACTGTTTATATAAAAAAATGATAATAAATAAATTAAATGTATCTCCTAATTTAAACAAAATATTCAAAATATCCAAATCTCAAGATCCGCCGAGAGCACAGATCTCGAGGCGGTCTAAAATACTCAAATCTCAAGATCAGCCGAGAGCACTGATCTCGAGGTGATCCAAAATATTCAAAATATCCAAATCTCAAGACCAGCCGAGAGCACAGATCTCGAGGCGGTCCAAAATACACAAATCTCAAAACTAGCCGAGAGCATAGATCTCGAGGCAGTCTAAAATACTCAAATCTCAGGATCAGCCGAGAGCACAGATCTCGAGGCGATCTAAAATATCCAAAATATTCAAAATTCACAAATCTCAAGATCAGCCAAGAGCACAGATCTCGAGGCGATCTAAAAATACTCAAATCTTCGGATCAACCTATAATAGCGATCTTGATGCAACCACAATACCAAGATCAACCACGAATATAAATCACGAGGGGAAATATATATATATATACATATAACAAATATAATAAATTAAAAAAAAAGTATAATAATTAGTAAAAAAAATGATAAAAGATTAAAAAAAAAGCAATAAAATAAAATAAAATAAATCAAATCATAAAAGAAAAATAAATAAATAATAAATATATATATAATAAGATAAATTAAAACAAAATAAGTAATATATATATAAATATATAATTAAAATAAAATAAAACCCGATAATAAATTAAAAAAAATTCAAAATCAATCAAATCAAATCAAATAATAGTCATAATGATAATAAATATAATAAAATAAAATAAATTATATATATATATATATATATATATATATATATATATATATATATATATATATATATATATATATATTAAATAAAAATAATATATATATAGATATAGATATATAGATAACAACAAATCAATTAAGCAAATCAAGTAAAACAAATAATAATAATACAATATATATATATCTTAAAAATAATAATAATAATAATATTAATAATAAAATAAAATACATATCTAATAAATATACAGAAATAAAATCAGATGAAAAGATAATATATATAATAATGGTAATAAATATAATAACTAAAATAATAAAATAAAATAATAAAATAGAAATAAATAAAATAAATATCATATATACGTATATAATATAACAAAAAAAATATATATAATGTAATATATATATATATATATATATATATGTGTGTGTGTGTGTGTGTGTTTAAGAGAGAGGGAGACGTGGGGCGGTTCATGAGAACGTGGTGGCGTGGTTGTGCAGTTGCCCCATGATGCCAGCGGTTGTAGTTGCCAGAAATGTTTTAAAAGGAGGAAGAACGAAGGAAGAACGAGGGGAGAACCGAAGAGAAGACAGAGACGGAAGAAGAAGAAGAAGGAAGACGAAGGCGAAGAAGACAAAGGTGAAGAAGAACGAAAAGGAGAAGACGAAGGTGTTCCTCTCCTTCCATGCTTACATGTAGATATATATATAAAGTATTATTATTATTGTCACGCCTTTACGTTGCGTCGATGTCTGCGTCGTCGCTTGATGTTGATGCCCACCGACTGTTGCCGCTCATGCTGAGGAGCTCGTGAAAATGGAAGAGACCGAGAAGCCCAAAGAGGAGTTGAAGACGGAGGATCTAGCGCTCATCATTGTCACCGAATATATATATATATATATATATATTGAAGCCATTAGTACATGGCTATCGCTCATGTCTGGTCGTCATTTAATACTCCGCTTTCAACTCTCTCCATTCATGCTCCTCCTCTTCCTCAAGTTCCAACTATGGTAGTCGCTCGATGAGAATACGGGTCCCCAGTTGCTAGTTTAAGGTCAAGGATATATCTCGGACCAACTTCAGCCGCTTCGAGATCAAGCTTGCCAAGATATAGACGCCGGGTCACATGCCCTACCATGTCGATCCACCAAAATCCTTCGTTGGAGTCTGCATTGGTGACTCCCTCCAGGTGATTTTAAAGATTGCCATCCTCATCAAAAGATTTGGCCGCTGTGTTCAATTGGAAGGACGAAATTCTACAAGAGAACTGGTGGTGCATCGAGCGATGCCTTCTCTGGGGTTGCTGTGATGGCCCAGATCTCATCATTGATAATTGCTATTAAGCGACATTGCTGATCCATAAGGATGTGAAGCCTAAGGAGGAGTATGAGAAGACTGGTGCGCTGCCATTGGAGCCCTCCTCCTGATGCTGCGGTGCTGGAGGTTGCGAGGGCTGAATGTGAGGATAGCTCTGAAGGAGAAGATGACAAGCTGTGAGGATAGCTCTGAAGGAGAAGATGACAAGCAAATCTCCACTTGAATTCCCGATCGAATAAAAAAAAATGTATATATAATAATAATAAAAAAAAAGATGAAGTCCTGATAAAGTCCAGTCTGATGCCAGGCAACTTTCTAGACAAGGACGAGGAGGAGGACGAGAAGGAGAGAAGAAATTTGAAAATTGAAAGAAAGAAGAAAGAGAAAGTTTCTATCTTCTTTTCCCTCTACTACACGTGCAAGAGAAATGCTCTTGTCCCAGAGGCCACTAATCTTATGGCGAAGATGAAAACCTCTGGTATTGCTCTCCAATTCTCAAATGATATATTGGACCCTTTGAAGACTGAGGGTTTCAAACCAATGAGGCCATTGAAGGAGCCTGATATATCTGAATACAAGATGTTAATATTAAAGGAGAAGGATTGTATAAGTGTGGGCCCCACACTTTTTTTTTAATTATTTTATTTATTGTGCATGGATGGCAGTTACAGAATTTTATTTACTTATCTTTTAATTAGGTTTCAAAACCCTAGTCGCCGTCTCCTTGTTTTTTTCGTTATGGATCTTTGTTTGGATTAAGAAGAGGGAGAGATTAGTTTTTTTTCCCCTCTTCTCCTATTTTTTCTTTTGATTTGGTGTGTGGTGCCGGCGACGAGGACGGGGATAGGTTTCTCCGTCAAGGGTTTTATCTCGAAGAAATATCGTAGGATTTTGGGGGTTTTTTGAGCGATCGACAAGTAAGTAAACCACCTATAAATCTGTAAATATATGTATATGCAAATTCTGATTTTTCGATAATGGTTTATATAATAATTTTGTTAATTTGGATTTTATTGTTTAGAAAATAAACATTTCTATATTATTTTAGTTTAGTTATTTTTTTTTATTATTCTTTTTAGGAAAATACGGATTCATGGTGTCTATATATATATATATATATATATATTTTGAATTAGTATATTTGCTTAATTAGTTTATTTGTTTAATTCATGATTAATTGAATTTATTTGAATTACTGGGAAATGATATTTTTGTTTTAGTGGATTATTTCCATATTTAACTAATTTTTTTTATTATTTGTGTGGATTACTCTGTTAGTTAATAATAGATTATTTGATATAATTGGAATACTTTTTGATAGAAAATGGGATCACAGAATTTCACTGTTTCAGCGTTGACAATAATTTTTGATGTACAAATATATATTTTTGTATAGAAATTCAGTAGTCCCCAATTAACAATGCAATAACCTCATCATCTGGGGGTTAAACATCGACCGTGTCGTACATCGCATTTCCGACATAGAAACTATAGTTTCGCACTGCTCCGTCGGTGAAGAATAACGGCTTCGATATTCGGCTCGGGTCACCGAGGGTAAACCTATGAGTTCGAAATCGACTCGGGTCACCGAGTTTAAATAAATGAGTTATGATATTTTTGTTTTGGCATTAGTTGTTTGGGGGACTTATATGCTCGATATTTTTGGTAAATTAAATTTGTTTTTGAACCATTTCGATTTATTGGTTCATTTTGATATTTATTTCATTATATTACATTTTGTATGTTTTTAAAGATTATTGAACATTTTGTGATCCCGATATTTTTAGTGGTTACTTATTGGGCTCTCAAGCTCATAATCTTGTTGTTGATTTTTTTTTTCAGTTCAGGAGTGAATAGTACAACATACATCTAGTGAACTAGCGAGAGATTGTGATCTTGATCCTTTATAAGTTGAGTTGTTGTTCTGTCTGTGTGAGTATGTGTTTTATTTATAGAGCAACATCTTGTACTTGATAGTTGGAATTTTGAACCTTGTGAATTTCTGTTTTTGACTTTTGATTTTACAGCTCTGTTATATTGTATGTTCTGCTTTGGACCAGGTTTCGAGGCCTTGCATGCCTACTTGGTTTCGGCCTTGTAGGTGTGCGGCCGTTTGTCAGGGCGCTGGGCCTGGCGAGCCGGGTTCGGGGCGTGACAATAAGGATGCTAAGGAACTCAGTCAATAACCAAACTTTGCTCAGTCACAACTCAATAAATTGCTTCAAGTTTTCAACATATGATCAGGCTTCAACAGAATTGAAAATTGAAGAGTTGAATAAGGCAAGCTGTTGAAGATGGACGAATCAACTACAAAAGAGATGATCTCTTGGAAGACTACAAAGTAAGGAATCCCTAACTCTGGCCAAGAAGACATGGGCTCAAGATCAAGACCTCTAAACCAAAGTTCGCCAACTAATGCATTGAAGCAACAACTCCTGCATGTGAGGAAGACTATTGATAATCTTGTTAAACCCTATCATGTTTCAAGGGGCAGGAATGAAGAAGATAGCCCAAATAACAAAATAGTCTAAGGCAAGAGAACAAGCAACAAATGAAGACATTGAAGTTGACAACAACTAAAAGATGTGAGCATTGATGTGGAGTCTTCTTCTCGTCGGCTGAAAAACAAGAACTCGCTCTTGTACTCGAGCTTCACACCTCAACAATCTAACAAGAAATCATTCACCTGGAGATGCATTTTACCATTGAGATCTCCGACAATAACACCCATCTCCGGTGACCACTCATCATGCACTATTAAGAGCTCCAACATCTACAGAGAAGGAGGAGTACAATTCAGTTATCTATGGGAGATGCTAATTAAGATTGACCGAAAGTTCATGATGTGCTGTATGGGCCTGCAGAGTTGAAGGTTGCTTAAATAATAATAATAAATGAATGAATAAATAAGTTGCAAGGAACGGACGTGGGCTGATTGCCTTGAATTTACTTCAATGAATGATGAGCAAATCTGAATCATTCATGTTGCCTTGAACTTAAATTATTTTTTCTTGATGATGAAATCATGGCCTTCCAATCTTATCTCCTGATTATCAAATCAGAACCATTCATCTTAATGAATTGCCTCGAACTTAAGCAATTTTTGTTTGATGATGAAATCACAGCCTTCCAATCGTACAAACATCTGAATCATTCATGTTGCCTTGAACTTAAATTATTTCTTCTTGATGATGAAATCATGGCCTTCCAATCTTATCTCCTGATTATCGAATCAGAACCATTCATCTTAATGAATTGCCTCGAACTTAAGCTATTTTTGTTTGATGATGAAATCACAACCTTCCAATCATACAAACATCTGAATCATTCATGTTGCCTCGAACTTAAATTATTTCTTCTTGATGATGAAATCATGGCCTTCCAATCTTATCTCCTGATTATCAAATCAGAACCATCCATCTTATATATTGCCTCGAACTTAGACTATTTCTACTTGATGATGAAATTCTAGCTATCCAATCCTATCTCCTGATCCAAACCATTCACTATATTTGCTTCAAATTTAAATCAATCACACAAATGCTCCTCATATCCAGCGTCCCTCACACAAATGCTCCTCATATCCAATGTCCATCAATTCTCTCTCTTTAAGTATAAACCATAATATAATACATTCTTACCGCTTTACTATATTTGCAAACCTAAACAAATAGACTGCACCTAAAACATTTAAACAAGCTTCATAACTGAACACACGTACCCTTTCTCTCAACTTCAACTATTTTCTTCTCCTCAAATACCAGCAGAATCAAGAAGTAGTCATGGCAATCATCACAAGTCTTCTCCCATGAAGAATTTTTCAGAAACAAAAAAAATATTCATATCGAGACGGTGACAAAATATATATATATATATATATATATTATCTCAAAGTGGCAATGAGGCATGCAACATGGTGACAAGGCATAGGCAGTGACAGCGATATATGTGATATATATATATATACACCAAATAATAAAATTTATAATTTGCAAATTTTCTTGCCTTTACTTGTACGTGAGCCCTTAATCGGAGGTTCCTAAGATTTCATTCTAGGGTAATTAATAATAGAGGCTTGCCTCTATTAGGAATGGAAGAGTCCACAAAGATAAAAATAAACAAAATAAAAATAACATTTGTGATTCGACATATCGCCTGGTGTTTCTTAACCGACACGATGCCAGGGCACATATTTTCGATCCCACATAGACACTGCTTTTCTTCTCTCCACCAACAACTTTAATATAAAGGGTCAATTCATCTACTGGAGTAGGTCCTGAGTTTGTTGATCCAGATTCTGTAGAAATTGCATGTTGTTTCAAGGTCAACATCTTATCCTACATTGAAAACAAATGTTAATAATACAAATTTAGAAGAAAAAAATTAACAACTTGCATTAAAATGTCATTGGTCTTAGAAATGCTTACATTGATTGTCTTTGACTTGAGATCTACAAAAGTTTCCCCATCAAGTTTTTTAGTATGAATATGCAAAAAAAGGTCATGTGGAGTGGCTTTTCGACCCAATTTAGATTCCTATAGCAATAAGAAATATTAAAATTTCTTAGCAACATGTAATACATGAATTTGCAAAATAAAATAAAATAAACACATATCAACACTACAAGAAAATAGTCTTTTTGCGGCACTCTGACAACGCCCCTTGCGTGTGACCTGCAAGTGCATGGGTTTGTCGAGTAATAAAATCCCAAGTGAGTGGGGAATCGTATCCACACGGAGTAGGGAGTAAAAATATTTAAGTTGCTAGTTAACCAAATGAAAGTGAACAATGAGTGTGTTGATAAGGTGTAATAAAAACAAGAACAAAAGAAACAAGAAAGAAAAGCACAAGCAAAGGGGAGGTAAGACATTCGATATAAATGGGGTACTCTGATATTGTTCCACCTAGCACAATTGTTTCAAGTGCAAAACCCTCTATTATGCTTTCTAACTAATGCATTAATGAGTCATGGAGATCCTTTAATACATGGTCCCAAATCTAAGGTCAACAATGCCTAACTCTATACATGTCCAGGAGGAGAAATTAAACAAGCTCTCAACCTCGCACTCGTATAGAATCGCAATGAGTTCTAGGGATTCCAAGTGATAAATCATCTTCCTAGATGTAGACCTAACCCTTTGCTCCAGGTGAAAGGTCCCTAGCCACAATTAAGCCCTAGGTGCTAAAATCACTTCAACGCTTCACTCCGTTGCCTCTGCAACTATGCCCCAGCGGAAGGTCATCCCTTAGCCCATTCATTCTACTATGACGGGAAAGAACTCGAGGAAATGGAGGTAGAATAAATCACATCAGAGGAGAAAGGGGACGCTCTGCTACCTCTCGACTCACCCTCTCAACCCTCTCCAATCTAGCTTTGTCTAACTCTCGTGGTGTGTCACTCACTCACAATGGTTACCAACAAGAACTCTCAACCCTAGTGTCACTCTAAGGGAGTATTCATGCAATCAAGCATTCAAGATTGGAAATCAATTAAAACATCAATAAATGAAAGCATAATAAAAAGGTTTAATGAACGAATACATCCTAGGGTTCACAAATCCAAGTACCCACTAGGGGATTTAGCTCTCCATGGAGCTAGTTACAGTTAATGAAATCGAATGTAAGAACAAGTAATCCATAGAAAACCCCTTCGATAGTCATGACAATGATCTTGTGGAGAAGCCTCTACTCATCCAAGGGTCCCTTTGTCCGGCCTAAGATACACCTCGCCAGATCGGTGCCGTTCAAGCTCTCCCACTAACCTTCTTCCAAACAGAGCGCGATGTCGGAGCCGTAGAACCTCTGCAAATCCCTTGCCAATACCTCTCAAAACCCTAGCCGCCACCCTCTTGAAAGTTGGGGAAATGATGGAGAAAAGAATGAAAGATGCCCACAAAAGTCGGGCTGAATCACCGCTTTTAAAAGGCTGGAATCGGGCATCCACATGCCCCTATGGATTCTTCACATGGGCCTATGAAAATTCCTCACGGGCGTGGATAATTTCCACATGCCTATGTGGATTCTCTGAAAATCACATTTTCGGCTGGCTGTAAACAGTATCTGCTACAATGAATTTCTACAGTGTTTTTGCTACCGTCCCCTGCTACAGTATCGGCCCGAAATACTCCAGAATCCATGTTTTCATCGAGGTAAAGTAGACGGGCACACGTTTATGTCGTAGATCGCTTTGCTTCTTCAATAATGGCCTCATTGGTAGAGATCTTGCTATGCATGCATAAGCCAACATACTTGAATGTGACTGCCTTTGTGCCCCTCCAAATCATTGTGCTAACTTGAATACAAGGAGGTTGGCACACATTCTCGTATCTTGAACCCGACTTATGTCTTCGCGTTTGTTCCTTCTCAAGATCTCATCAAATAGTGCATTCACGATCTATATTGGCTTCTTTCTTCAACATTCGGCTTTACAACCCTATATGCATGAAAGTATTACAATTACACACATATTAGCGCTAAAACCTGATAAAAGTAATGCTCATCATAAGAAAAGAATACTTTGCATTCTTATCACACAAGCACTTATCACACTCATTTCCCGGCAGTTTTATCAAAACGGCCGCCATGGTTACACATTGTGGCGGTTTTTGTGTAGTATTGGCAACAGTTGTACGCAAATAGGTGAGACGGCTGTCCAATTGGTGGCAGTTGTGTACCAAACGGCCGTGAATGTTTTTCTCTAAACAGATCAAGCATCTCTTTTTCTTTATCCAGGTGTTAGGTTTTTTTCCACTGAACCCCGATCCCTTTCGCTTTTCTCTCTGTTGCTACCATCGATTCGTTGCTGCCATCGATCGAGCACCTTCCCTTTTCTCTCCGTTGTTGCCATCGATTCGTTGCTGCCATCGATCGAGCACCTTCCCTTTCTCTCCGTACGCCATCGATTGAGCACTTCCCTTTTCTCTCTGTTGCTGCCATCAACCGAGCACTTTCCCTTTTCTCTCTGTTGCTGCCATCAATCCCTTGACGCCATTGATCCATTGTATAAACCATCAATCTGAGCTTTTCTCCCATCTCGGCCTTTCTCTCATCTCCACGGTGGTGTGAAGCCCCTTGTTTCATCTTTCTCGGCTTTCATCTCATCTCCTTGGTAAGTTGTTCTGCTTATTTGATTCAATTATTCTTTGTCTTTTTTTTTAAGGTTTAATTATCGTACAGGTCCCTATAATTGTGTACTTTCTGCCTTTTTAGTCCTTCTAATATTTTTAGGTACAATTAAGTCCTCATATTTAATCCAATTGGGTCGTTCTAGTCCACAACAATATTTTTAGGTACAATTAAGACCTTGCGATTTACACTTGCCCATCTATATAGTGGACTAAAATGACCTAGTTTGACTAAATATAAGGACTTAATTATACCTAAAAATATTGCAAGGACTAAAAAGGTAGAAAGTACATAATTACAAGGACTTGTACATCAATTAAACCTTTTTTTTATGGTTTGATTCAATTGTTCTTTTTATGGTAGTTAACGACGACTGGGGATTGGACCGACCGCCTTCATCACCGCCTCGCCCGGATCCATCCCCTTTGACGGAGGCAAGCACCTCAATCCCCAAGTAAGTCGCTCACTTCTTCTCAATCTCTTCAAAAGAATTCTCCTTCTCGATGCAATACTCACTTTGAATGTTTGTTGTTATATTAGATGCTTGTAAGAATTATTTATCCTGTATATAACCAAGTATTGCCACCAAAACCAAAGTACTGATTAAGCTCAAGATTTCTATCCTGCATTTGTGATAAATCACATCTTGATTACTAAAAAAGTTTGATTTTTGTTTCATGTTTTTTATACCATGATGCTCACCGACCATCTTCATTAGTGGATTTTTCCATTCTTTTCCGAATTGTAAAAACCTGGTTAATATAAACAATTTAAGCATTTTAGATCAAACTTAACAATGATTTTCTACAAACATTCAGATATATATATATATACCTTCCAATTCTATGTCAATGGTTGTTTGTCTTAGCAAACCATAGATTAACATAAGATGAGAGTAGTGTAGTACCTTGAGCTCTTCTAGTACATTTGGATGACTTTTGGGTATTCTGTTATATATGAATGATTGTAAACAACAATATATATATATATATATATATATATATATATATTAGGATACTTGAAAAAAGTCAGTGAATGTTTTACTCCAAAAGTGACCAGTATCCGTGGTTATTCAGTAGCTTCCTAGTTTTGCATTAATGATAGTTAACATTGTGTGACATAACATGATATTTGAAATAATCTTGTGATTTATTTAACCATTATTAAAAGACAAGCTTGTTTGGTCGTGTTGAGTAGATGGATTAGTGTCTTTGATGCTTTGATTGGCTTAGAGTAAACATTAGAAGCATGGTAATAGTAGGCATGAGGAATATGTTGTGGTTTTAGGTGAATGGTGTGGATTTAACTTAAACAATAAACAATAAGTTACCTTCCATGGTCTTAACAAGTGGAACAATAAGGTTACTTTAGATTAGGTATTATATAATGTGTTTTTGTTTAATATACAGCTTGCTCAAAGTTTTTAAATCACACTAGATGAACATCTATGTTTCCAAACTATAGTGCTTATTTAATAACTGTGATGTTTAATCAGACTGTTGGGTTTTTATGTTACATGACATCTTTAGATTCTTGATTGACAAGTTACAATATTTCACTAGTTTGCCTGCAAATTCTTGAAACAAAAAAACAAGCTCTAAGTTCTTATTGCAATATCTAGGTAAGAATGAAAACCTGTATAGTGTTAGCACTATAATATATATATATGGGAAAACATCATCTAGGGACGTCCCTAGATTTCAAATCTAGGGATGTTTTTAAATCTAAGCCGTTGGATCATCATCCGATGGTTGATTGATTATATAAACACTGTACACCTTACCTGCTCATGATCATCGTATACAACATCGTAGAACGCGGTTTCTACTGCTCATAATGATAAGAGCCGTCACGATTTTCATCCGATGAGCTATTATGGACATCCCTTAGATTTGAAATCTAGGACGCCCCTAGATGATGGGTTCTCATATATATATATATATATATGAAGAACATCCAACTTTAATTTACTTTTTACGTGAGGGACTGGAATTTAGATTTTATAGAATCATTCAATTAATAGGAATCAAATATTCACTTTGGAAATGAATTTTTCAAATAGAATGATATGCTCTAATCCCAATAATTGAAAAGATTTTAGCACTTTTAAAAACGGATGAAATCAAATTTAAACATGAATACACATACAAATCCTAAACACAAAACAATAAAAATTAACCCTTGAAGAATAGCAATATTTAATAATATAACACTAGAAATATTGGTAAGTGTTAATTTTATTGTATTTATTAATACATTTGTCTAGGTATGAGTAGTTTATATTAATAAATGAATATTGTGTTGTTTATTTTTAGACACAGTTATTAATAATCATGGACAAATCTTGGATTACAATGTCACGAAACTCACTTGCGTATGAACAAGGTGTTAAGAACTTTATTGAATTTACTTTCCAGCATGGTTCAGTTAATGATATGATACTATGTCCATGTCCTAAGTGTGGATTTAGTAATCGTCAAAATCGTGCCGAGGTATACGATCATCTAATTTGCAAGCAATTTCCAAAAGGGTATACAATTTGGTACCTTCGCGGAGAGTCCCACCCTCAAGAAACAACTAGTGTTCCAAGCAACATCGCAGTTGATTCACAAACAAATGCTTTTGTTGAAGACCTAATTAGGGATATGGTAAATGATGCTTTTGGGGTACATGAACCTATTTCAGATGAAGGCTTCCACACAGTAAATGAAGGGGTCAGACAAATATATGAAGAAATACCAAATGTGAACCAAACTAGGAATGTAACAGATGAGTTTTATGAGTTATCAAATGATGGTCAACAACCTCTTTATGAAGGGTGTGAAAATTATTCAAAGCTATCATTCATATTGAAATTGTACCACATCAAGTGTCTATATGGGATGAGTGATAAGGCCATGACAATGATATTGGAGTTGCTACGTGATGCATTTCCCCATATAAAAATTCCAAGCTCTTTTTATGATGCAAAAAAAACCATCACGAAGCTTGGATTGAACTATGATAAAATACATGCATGCCCAAATAATTGCATGCTTTATTGGGGTAACACAGAAGATGAAGGGAGACAAAATTGCAAAATTTGTAATACTTTTAGGTGGAAGGAAAGAAAGGGTGGCTCAGATGTGTTATCCAAGGGTAATAGAGATAGAAGGAAGATTCCTGCAAAAGTTGTCAGATATTTTCCACTGAGACCTTGTTTACAACGATTGTTCTTGTCTTCAAAACCAGCGAAGGATATGAGATGGCACAGCTTGGATGGCAATAATGATGGGCTACTGAGACATCCAAGAGATTCTGAAGCATGGAAAAGATTTGATTCAACAAATAGTTTGTTCGCAGCAAACCCTCGGAATGTGTGTGTCGCATTAACTACGGATGGATTTAATCCCCATGGAAATATGAGTCAAAGTTATAGCATTTGGCTGGTTGTTCTCATTCCATACAATATGCCACCGTGGGTGTGTATGAAAAATTCATCTTTTATCATTTCAACAATAATTCCTGGTAAACATATGCCAGGAAATGATATAGATGTCTACTTACAACCTCTAATACGGGAGTTAAAAGAGTTGTGGTATGATGGTGTTGATACATATGATTCATATGCACATGAAATGTTCAAGATGCATGCTGCTTTGATGTGGACAATTAGTGACTACCCTGGTTTGGGAAATTTATCTGGGTGGAATGTCTATACTGGGCGTGCTCGTATACATTGCAATTATGCATCTGATCCTTGTCGCTTGCCTCATAGCAGGAAATGGTGTTTCATGAGCCATCGACGCTTTCTTGATGGTGGTCATAAATTTAGACTAAACAAGATCAGATTTAATGGAGAACAAGAGTTACTCACTCCTCCTAAGTTATTATCAGGTGAAGAAATTTTTGAGCAAGTTAAGGACATTGATGTCACATTCGGCCGGCTTATGGGTAGTCTAGTAAGGGGGAAAAGAAGACGTGGTGTAAGTACCTCTACAGATGAGCAACAACAATGGAGGAAGAAAAGCATTTTCTTTGAGCTTCCATATTGGGAACGAAATTTATTGTGTCACAATTTAGATGTCATGCATATAGAGAAGAATGTGTGCGATAATGTTCTTTTTACATTGTTGAATGACAGTTCTCGCTCAAAAGATCATCTCAATGCTCGCAAGGATCTAAAAGATATTGGCTGCAAATCTGACTTATGGCCAGATGAAAATGGGAAGTTTGCTCTAGCTGTCTACACAATGAGTAAGCAAGGGAAGAAGCTATTTTTAAGCACTCTAAAGAATATTAGTCTGCCAGATGACTATGCAAGGAACACTCCTCGGTGCATTGATATTAATAATCTAAAAATTGTTGGCACATTGAAAAGTCATGACAGTCATATACTTTTACAATAGTTCCTTCCACTGGCTATGCGTGCAGGGGTTGATGATAAAGTGTCTGTGATACTACTTGAGTTATGTTCATTCTTCCACCAAATATGTGGCAAAACATTGAATATTATGGATTTGGATAATCTTCAAAACCAAATTGTATTGACATTGTGTCATATGGAACATGCCTCCTCTCATTTTTCTCATTGATGATACATCTGATTGTTCATTTGGTTGATGAAGCAAAACTTGGAGGGCCGGTCTATTGCCGTTTAAATGTATCCGATAGAAAGGTACCTAATTGATAATAACTTTATTTATAATTAATAATAACAAGAAATATGTGTTATATAACTATGAGTCACATGATGTCTTAGGTACTTGGGAAGTTTAAAGTCATATGTGCGCAACAAAACAAGTCCAGAGGGATATGTTACAGAGTGTTATATTGTAGAAGAAGTTATTACATTTTGTTCGCAATATCTAGATAATATTGAGACAATATGGAATCGACTCAGCGAGTTGATGATGAACTCGTCATTCCCCGAAAGACCCAAATGCTCGAATTGCGGAATTATTTCCATATGTTGGGAAACCAGCTTGGTGGTTTTTCACGTGGGTTTACATTATCATCCATTGAGCGAGCTACAAGCACATCGGCATGTGTTAATAAATTGCCCCTGAATTGATTCTTTACGCTCGATGAGTATTATTACTTGTGCATGTGTGAATTAGTGAAGTGGACATTGTTATTAAAAATACTACTTTAAACATGATAGACAATCTCGAGGACTCGTTGCAAGACGACAATTACGAAGCCGAAGTAGAAATCCTATCGAGGTAGATAAGATGGTTCATAGGGAGTTTAATCAATGGTTTGCAAATCAAGTAAGTATTATCTCTATATATACATTAAATCAATGCAAATTTGTCTAAATTAATGCACATTTGTCTTTAGATCAATCAAGATCGTGAGGTGCTCCTAGATACAGACAAGAGTTTGCTCATAGCTCTTGCGCAGGGGCCAATTAAATAAGCAAAAAGATACACGGCATTCAATGTCAATGGGTACAAATTTCGTACTTTGGAACGTGATAGAGGATTAAACACATAGAATAGTGGTGTTTTCAGCACATTTGGAACAAGGAGTTACTCAAGCAATAGTGATGTTAACATGCGGTATGGAGGTGTGCCATATTATGGAAAATTAGTTGACATCATTGATCTTAATTACAATGGAATGTTTACGGTATTTTTGTTCAAGTGTTAGTGGGCCAACACAACTCACCGTAGAGGTTTAAAAACTGATACATTAGGTTTTACCTCAATCAATTTTGCAAGACCTATACATACTAGGGATGAATGAAGATGATGAGCCGTACATTAAAGCTTCTGAGGCACATATGGTATTCTATGTTGATGATCAAAAGGAAAAAGGGTGGTGCATACCAATACATCTGAAACCTAGAGATTTGTACGATATGGGCGAGGATGATTTAGACACCATGGCCAATATTGAAGCTTATCAGTCACAAAATCTTGAAAACTTATTTCCTGATGAAGATATACATTTACCTTTGAGTCGAGATGATGCAGATGATCTTCAGAATTTGTAATCCTCAAATATTGGATAACATTATGAAGCTGAAAACAATATTTAAATAATTTTTTGACACTAATTGGTAATTATTAGCTTGTCTCTGTACTTATTCTTATATTTTATTTACCTCTTACATGTTATGAAACTAATTATTTGACACTAATTGATTATGTTAGTTATTTGCAGTATGCCGAGGACAAAAAGACACATTACGACAAGTTATTCAACAGAGGACCGAAATCATTCTATAGGCCCATGTACATCTATGTCAACACCACAGATTAATGCATAAGTTGAACAAGATCGTCCTCAGATTAATGCACAAATTCAAGAAGATGGTCATGTGCACCAAACAACAGTTGAAAGAAATGAACCTCAACTTGTTAGGGGTTATAAAAGGAGTACAAGAACATGGGATGTGAAAATTAAAGGTGATTAATCTATATACATGTATATATATAATTTATTTGATTTTTATATATTGAATGGTATCAAAGTTATAGGTTTTTAAATGCTATAAACAATAATCACATATATAAGATGTGGTTTCATTTTCTGTAAATGGCAGATAGCAATGGGGAAGTGAAGCGTCAAAAAATGCGAGCAATTGACATATACTCTTTTCCTCTAGGAGAAAAAGTTGTTGTGCAATGGAATTCCCGAAATCAACCTGTTGATTTATCAGGGGGTATGCTCACTCAATTTCTTGTCCACATTGCAAGCAATTGTCAGAATTTTCCTATCGGATATGAAAAGTGGCAAAAGATTCCAGAGTGCTATAAAGATCAAGTGTGGACCAATATTATAAAGGTATCTAGTGTTATTTATGGTTGCCATGTTATGGTTATATTTTTTGCTACATTTGATAGTTTTGTATTAATGTATTTATTTATATGTAGACAAAATTGGAGGTCAATGATGATGGACATAAGCGATACATTTTCAAAATCTTAGCCAAAAAATGGTGAGACAATTGATACAACTTATATAACATAATGAAATGTGATCCCAATGGTCCGCGTGAAGCCAACATAGCAAGGAAACCTCTAGAGATCCCTTTGGAGCAATGGGTTGCTTTTATGGATTATAGAGCTCGGCCTAACACGAAGGTGATATCCAATTAAAAAATGGTAGTTGTATTGTTGTTTCACTTTTAATTGTTAAATTACACTTTATAGGCAAAAGCAGAACAAAATACTATAAATCGCACCCACCAAACAATGCCCCACACATTAGGTTCTAAGTCAGTCCGTGCATTGGAAAAGCGAGATGGTTATTACTTTCTTCTTTTTGATTAGTTTTTAGTATGTTTTATTAATCATGTCACAACATTACTTACATTTTTAAAAATTTAATTTTTGGTAGGAAAAGCAACTAGGTCGGGTCTATTACGGGAGTGAATTATTTCCAGACAAGCCATACAACATAAGATGGGTCTTTTGTAAATGAAGAAGCAAAAGGCATAGTCATGTAAGTTTATTACCTGTCGTATGATGTGTTTCATGATTTTATGACGTGTGTTTATGAAAAAATCTATTATTTTATTTACAGGAAGATCTAATTACTCGGATCAAGGATCAAACTTTACGAAAATGAAGCATTTACTAGTGTTTTTGGGAAAAGAATACCCGAGGTATGTTCGGTATGGGACTTGGGGTTGTCCCAACTCTAAAGAGTGTATGGATCATCTTCTAGCTCGAGTAGGAGAAATGATGTTAGTGGGGGCTCACAAGTTGAAATCATTGAGCTCAAGGAAACTATGAATCTATTAAGGCAACAAGTGCAAGAAAGCAACCGGCGATTTCGAGCCCAACAAATATCAATTCTTACCCAACAATTGGCAAACCATCAAAACATGAGAAACTAATCGGGTTTTGTTTGATTTCACATTATTATAGTCTTTTGGGTGACAATTGTGCAGTTGGAGTTGAGTGTTGATAGATCTGCAATTATAGAAATTTAGTCTATTCTTCATATTTGATATTGAAATTGCTTTGCAATATGAAAGTCTAGGGTTGCGATATTGTTGGAAAGGCGTTACATCGCCGAGGGTAGTCCCACGCGGCTAATGGCATGCAAAATTTAGATGGTTCTATATATATAAGGCCGAGATGTGATTGTCACGTTCATCGCGTAGGGTAAGTTAACGAGTCCTTGATACTCTATTTTCAATTTGAAGTATGAAATTGATCCTAATTAATTGTTTGTACTTAGAATAAAGGTACTACACTTTTTGGTGTAAATTTAGTTCATAGTTTTAATAATAATCCATCATATGAATTGAGTGCTCAATTGAAGAGGATTTGATCTTGCCCCACAATTACGGTGAGTTCTTGATCGACCTTTGGCTCCATTGACTATATCTTAAGCGTGGTTAACTTCTTGTTCATACTGTCTTTTTCATTTGGTTTTGTTTGGATTGAAGGAAAATTAGACCATGAAAACCCAATTCTTGTTGGTGTTTTGTTGAAGTGCTGATTTAAGTTAACTTCTAGCTATCATTGATTTTTCTTGAGGCTACCCTCGAGGAGACAATATTATACGCCTATCAAAAGTTGGTTAGGTTCTTTGTTGTTATGGTTAAGACTAGGCATGATTAGTGCCTCAACATGAGGAGTCTTATGGTACTTTTTATGAATTTTATTACAACATTTAAAGATGCGGCCAATGCATTTTGGCAAAACAAACGGTTTCATGTTTCTGCTGACAAAAGTTTTTGTTTTGCATTTTGCGATATCTCCCTTCATTCTTCTTTCTCTTTTCTATTGTATTGTGAGAAGTGAAACCCGATATTTAGGTTAAATGTTGGTAAGAATTACATTTGCAATCCTTTCTTCTTATGGTGCTTGGGTATGAGGCCCCAAACCTGGCGTGGAATACTGAATCGGTATATATAATTCATTTGCATTATTAACTTAATTCTGATATATATAAATTACAGTAGTGTTGTCTAGCGAAGAAACATACTCTTTGCTTACTAAACATTGCTATGCCTTGTCTAGGCATCTGGGAGTTAATCCACGATAATATTAAGTATGTCACAGCAGTTGCAATTATCAACAAAAATTTATTATCAAAAGCAAAGGAGGAGCAAGCTTTGCAAACTCATCGATTCACTATAGAAACAAATACTTTCAAGACATGCAAAGGTATAGATAATACTAGTTAGATTTCTAATGCTATGTGCATATATAGTTGTTGATTGTTGTTGCAATTTCAGAAGATGTTGTAATTGGTGTGCTATCTAAATTAGATGGTGTTGCTGAACAAAAACATGATAACTTGACCTTTTGATATTCATCCATGCAAAGCCAATTCAACAACTTTTTCAGCCTTGTAATTGTATGGAAACCATAATGTATGATGTTATCTAATTCTTGAATGGTGCTTCTTCAATTTGTAAGATAATTAATTTACCCATTGTCGCGGATGTTTGCCCATGAGTCAGAGAGAGCGAGAAGGCTCAACCTAAATGTCACGATACTATTTCCTCTCACAAAAAGGTGTTATTTCTTTTCTTCTAATGATTTAATGGATCTGCATTATTCATACAATGGAAGATGAGTAACAAAAAGTCTCGCTTAATTCATACGGTGTAGCATGTTGTTAATATTTGGTACGCTGTTATGTTGGCGTTAAACAGATTCAAGAGTTTTAATGAGACCCTCGTTGGGAGGCTTCTGCGGAGGCGGAGAAATCCCTACGTCATCACGAAAATCTCTTCTTGTGTAGTGAGTTCTCTATGAGTTATTCTACGTAATTCAAGCAATTCTTGGTTTTGATTTGAGCTGGAGTGTATATTTTCATATATATAGTTAATTCATGTAGGGAAAATGGTTATATTTTGTACAATTTGATAATTTTTATGGATTTAACCATGCTTTTTGGTTGTTGCCAATAAATTTTGTATGCCGATTGAAAGCTTTCATGTAGTTTTTGTGGTTAATTTAACTGTTGGGTTTTATTTATTGATTTTTAATGATCATCAATAATTCTTTGTCTCGATTTTTGAAGTGTGAATGCCCATGAGTTTGAATTAGAAATAAGCCCACTGAAGTCTCTATACCTTTTACATGTGATTTAAGATGCTAGTGTCTTACATTTTACTCATATTCATTCAATAAATGTTGTATTATATATATCCGAGTGAATCTTGTTCATGTTTCTAATTCTATCTCGATAGTGACACGTAGACTTGTATATTAAAATATTACCCTTTGCTTTATCTACGATCAAGTTCAAGTTTTTCTAATGATTATATGTTTGGAGTTATTGGATGTCTGCAGGCTTCATGGCATTGAAGCTATTTGGGATCGCTTGGAACTCTCTGTTTGTTTGTTTGTTGATGGTAGCTATTTGTTGATGTTATCTATTATATATTATTGTGTGCATGTTTCGTACACATGGCATAGAGGAAAATTAATTAGACTCAACTCGACTCAGTGACAAACCAATTCAAGTCCCCTAAAATGAAAAACTTTTCTTCACTTTTTCGGATATGAGTGCTTGTACAAGGAAAATTCACTGTTTTAGGGAAAGTTCAGGAACCCATCAATTTCCCAAGTCAAAAGTAAGCATCTTATGTTTTACTGAATTTTGGAACAAGTTGTGTTCCTTATTTATTTATTTATTTATTTATTTTTTATCATTAATGTGTTCAATTTTTATCATCAAGATTGGAAACCGTGGCTTGGACCTGAATGTGGAAATTGTTCCCAGGTGAGTCCATCTTTTTATTTTACGTCTTGGTGGTGCAAACAAGCCAAAATCTATCTATGATGATTAGATTTTTGTGAATAACCGTGGTTTGGACATTACATGATTTTGGTGCTTTGATTAGATTTTTGTGAATAACCGTGGTTTGCACCCATTGGTACATGCGATGTTATGAAATTTCTTGTGATCCATTTCTTGATTTTTCTTATCTTTGGCTCGGCTTTTCTCTGGGACTCTGCCAATTCCGGTGGGTATGCACCGAGTTCTAGAGATTTCTCACTCGATTCAGGAATAAGTGCAGGTATCACATGCGTGAGGTGCTTGCCATTATAATTGAAAATTTAGTTTTGTTAGGGCAGCTATGTAACTGGCCCAAAGTTATTTCACCCATGTCAAATGAAAGTTTGTGCATGAGGAGTTCTTGAAATGGCTGGACATCTTAACTCTATCCATGACAAGATGCTTTGTTGTATTGCTTCTTTTTATGTTTAAATGGGCAGCTGGAGGTGCCTTTTGAAATGATTAATTGTATAATTTCGTTGATTTAATGTTTGCCCTACGAGTTTTTACTTATGATTCGCATGCCAACACGGGTCCATAGTTCTCGCAGGCGTCCTACGATGCGCTACGGCTCATCAACCCAAAATGAAAGGCCTTAGCTTCCCACGTGGTTGAGTGCACACTTCATGAAGCTTTAATTGTTTTTGATCTTTTCGTAGCTTTTCTTACCATGATGATCATTTTTGTCTACTATTTCGGGAGATGTGAATGCTGAGACCAGACTCAATAAATGTTGATATCACGGGTTGACGATTCCTATCCATATGGTCATGGTGATATCCCATTAGACATTGAGGAGGAGGATCTACCGTGATCTTGAGGGTGAATATATATATATATATATATATATATGTGTGTAAAAACAAGGATGTATACTAATTAATATATTTTCGGTTTGGATGATAAGAACAAATTTATGGATTTGACTTTTTACTAATTATTCATGAGTTATCAATAAATGTTTATTATTTCTAAATATTAATTGAATAGAGTTCAATGTACGACATTCTTCTGATTCATATATATATGGTGTAAAAAGAAAAAATGAAATAAAAATATATCTAAAAATATCAAAGTTCACGGCGATTTAGGATATAACGAGCCGTAATACAAAATAAATTGATATTAATTCATTTGGTGGCGGTTATAAAAACGCGGCCTCAAGCTGTTTACATTTTGAGGCCATTCTATAAAACCGCCATAATTTCCATTGTCTGTCTTCATTATGATTTGGCGGCCATTCTATAACCGCCGAGAAATGACAAATGCATTTAGCGGTGGTTATTCCGGCCGTTCACTAAAACGGCCGTTAATTGCTCTGCCGACGCTGGTATAGGCGGCGGGTTTATAACTGCCACTAGTTGTAGCTAGTAGTAGTTATAACCACCGCTAACTGTCTTCAAAACTGCCCTAAAAATATGATTTCTTGTGGTGCAACACATTTAAAATCTTATATTTATACTTACAAGCTTCTTCCCATGCTCGATATTAGATGTTGACCCTCCTGTATGGTGTGATGGCCTAGCAATACTACATCGATTTTAGAATTTATCTCTTGTTTTTCTTAAATGTAGGTCTATCGAGACAACTTTCGAATGCTTGTACTCCTCCTCACTTAGATACTCCGGCTTTGTTGTTGCATCCCTTATATCCCTCAAAAATCACTATATAGTTTGTGAGGCTTCCAAAACCCAAAGCTTCCTTTACTTGTGCCTCTAATAAGGAATCCCAAATAAAGTGCTTCTACATAAGATATTTCAATGTTCAAAACAATTAAATAAGATGTCTTTAGTTTCAATTTTACCCATGGAGAAGTTATTTTATATCTTCTTGAGTATTGTCATCATCATTTTTCCTTAACATGCTTATGTATATACCAATGATTTTGGTTTCTCATCTGATTCAATTGCTTTAAATACAGACATTCAGTCAATTGTGTATATTTAATTATGAAAGTAAAAGAGTAGAAATTTACAAGGCTCCATGGTACATAAAAGATGAGCCAAGGTTTGCTTTCCATGGACTTCTTCTTGGTAAGCTAAAACATATATCTTGATCAAATAAAGTTCTATTTCATCAAAGTTTTTTCTTCTTCTGTGTGTGTTTTTGTTTTGTATTATTCAACAACACTTAATGTATTTTTTCATTGGCAGATATTTGATGACATTTTCTTCCAATTACTGTTATCAAACAAGTGATTGATTCCTTGTCTTATGCTAAATTCGTAAGAAGCATTTATTTTGAACATATATATGAAAGGGCTTGTATTACATTTTGTTCTCTTCTCATTTGTCATTTTTGTTTACTTATTGTTATTTTGCTGAAAAAGCCTTCCCTTTAGAGGTACCTTCATATCTTGATTTATGGAAAGGTTCATACTCAAAGTCGGAAAGATACACAGTTGAAGATGCTAAATACGTTGTCAAGTAAGTTGTTGTCATGCAAGTTGTTTTGCATCACAATGTGTACCAATAGTTTTATTTGTCAAATCTACAATATACATATGTATATATAAATCAAAGACTTTTGGTATCATTATATATATTTTTGTCGGTTATTATTCAACATTGAAACCAAATGTTTCTTTGATTTATTGATTTGCAATCTTCTTATAGGCCATTTAGATTCTTCTCTCACGTGAGATATTTATTTTAAGCGTTATGTTGATTTTGTATTCTATGCCTTCTTTTTGTGCATGCCTATCTTCTCATGGGAAGCTTTGCCAAGAAAGAGGTATGCTTTTTATCCTTCAGCTCATGACAAAACTTTGTGCTGTAAAAAGTTTTCAAAGATAGTAAGGGCCTTGTTTGGGTTGAGCTTCCGAAAAAGCACTTTTTTTAAGTTTAGTAGAAGTGCTTCCGAAAAAGTGCTTTTTCAGAGTAAGTTAAGCACTTTTTATATTTTGTGTTTGTATTAGTATTGTAAAAGCGAAGTGTAAAAAAATAAGCTAAAAAGCGACTTTTTAGACTTTGCTCTATGCTTCTAAAATAAAAGCATTTTCGATTTTGACTTTTCTTGCATAAAGACCAATACAAACATCTTTTGAACCCAGAAGTGCTTAACTTATAAAAAAGCACTTCTGGGTTTTCCAAAAGCTCATCCAAACAAGCCCTAAAATGCCAAGTTCCATTCTTTTCAAAATTGGAAAGTGTATTTGTTTTGGACTTTATAAGTTGAGATACACATGCAATCTTGATTTCTGAATTAAGGTTTCTTATGCAGTTATGCACACATATGTTAGGATAAGAAACCGGTATTTATATTGATGACCACGCATCTGGATGGTTATAGCTCAAAATCATTAGCACTCTATTTTGTTTGTTTTTCTTTCCATGGCATTGATGAGCGCTAATAGTTAGGGATCCATGTTATGGCGAAAATTGACATCCACGAGTCATGCGAGAATCATGGTGAGTTTTATATTATGCTTGAATGCTTAATGACTGGCAATGGGGTGTTTGGATTATATTCTATAGTATTGAACCCCATTCTAGACGATCTATTCATTCGCGGATCATCAAATATTACTTCAACTTTTATCTTTGTTTGGAGTAAGAAAATGTTTTTCCAAGTCTTGTTTTCAGAGTATATCTAGAATTAGGATTGTTGTAGATGTCTTAACTCATCCATGCCTCACCAAAATGTGATCCATCTCATTTTTAGCATTTTATAGATTTGATTCTTCCTTACTATGTTTGGTTATGTGTAATAGATTTTTGCTACATGGCCTTAAAGGGTAATGGTTATCCGATCTCTACTCACTACACAAAAAGTGTTTTTGTGAGTTTTTCAAGCCCTATAGATAACCTGCCTCTATAGGTGTAGCGTTAGTTTTTACCCGGCCTCTAAACCGCCTTGTATCAAGCCCGGCTCTACACTTTAGAGCGGGTTTGTACCAACCGTTTAGGGTAAGTTTTATCTCACGAGCGGTTTTTTTAATAACAAGAGTAGAGAGTGGTTATAACCCGCCTCTATAACTACTAAGTTTTTCATCAAACATCAATAGTTTTAGAAGAGGTTATAACCGCCTCTATAGCTATTAAGTTTTCATTACCATTTAACAGTTTGAGGCAGTGTTATAACCGCCTCTAAAAATTTATTATAGTAGAGGCGGTAATAATCGCCTCAATAGCTATTAAATTTTCATTAATCCTGAATAGTTTTAGAGGTGGTTATAACCAGCTCTAAAAATTATAAGTGGTAGAGGCGGTTATAACCGTCTCTATAGTTTATAATTTCTTGCATGTTCATACTTTTAGAGGTGGTTATAACCACCTCTAAATTTGTTCATTTAATTAAATTAAATTTTATTTTTTTCCCTATTAATAATAAATAAATTTGTTTAACCTGTAAATGAAAAACATAAATTTTCATTACATTCAAAAATATACTAAATTTAATTTTTTTGAATTTTATTGACATGTTATGAATTAAAGTGTAATGTATTTTGAGTACTTGCAAAATGTAAAGAGTTTTTACACTATTTTGTGTACTTTCATTACAAAAATATTTTTTTGAGTTAATTACGACGTAGCTTCATGTATCCTCATCTTCAACCCTCTTGATCTTTAACCATGAATTCTCCAAAATCTGCAAAAACATTAAACAAAATCCAATCTTAATCAAAATTGACACCAATGAGCAGCTAATGTTAAGTCTCTGGATGCCATGATTCATGCATTGGGATTCAATAATTAATAACTAAATCAGGAATAATATCAAATGGTAACAGAAAGGTAGTCATCAACTAGAGATTCAAAAACTTACCCTTTGCAAAGTTGATAATTGAACTTCCTCTAGTTCATAAGATAATGGACTCCTTTGAATTCAAGATTTGTACTAATTTCCATTAAAGTAACTAGTAACTAAAAATGATCTTTTCGAACAATAATTGCATGCGAGAGAAAACACAAAGTGTAAGTAACTAATATAACGTGCAAAGGCAAAACATTCTTCATGCTGTCCATTTCCATTGGTTTGAGCATTTCTCATCACAATATGGTTAGTCCTTTGAAAGGCAAAAACATTAGACTACTAAAAGTCTCATTTCCTATATTTCTATTCATTAGTTTTAACACTCAAAAGCTCTCTAATAGCTTTCTCCAAATTCAAAATTAATGATTATATTTAAAATTTTTTATAGTTTATATCACTCAATTCTTTTCATATTTCAATTTAAACCAAACATATAATCAAATAAGCTAATTATAACAAACTTAACAAATGCATCCAATTAATATGGAAATAATTTAGTGTGAGTCAAGACCTAGTCAACTTAAACTTATTAATGAATTGGATATATGCAAAATCATGGCTTTAAATACTCATGAATTTGACAAATTAGTAGACTTTTAATAAAAGACAAAAACCGATAACTGATAGAATCACAAAATTAAATAAATAAATGAAAGCTATGGTACTCAAATCCTTTACTAAAAGATTTATATGTATATATATACATATATAGTACCATTCTTATCACATCTATAAAAACAAAAACTAGAGGAATCAACCAATCCATCCAAAAGTTGCATGTCTTGGCATGTAAACTCATTCCAAACGCATAATATGAAAAGTCATGTTGTGGATGAACCTTTTTGCTTTGATGGAGCACACATGTTATGGTAATCCACAAAGCTTCTATCATGCGAGGTATTTTGACAAGGGAAAACCCTGTTGTCGAATTCCACATCCAATTAAAAAGACACTCATCATTTTTGTTTTAATTTGTATGTGCTCAATTGTTCTAACATGTAGATAAGTTTCAT